>NW_028244329.1:0-22500 GCF_964263255.1 Lissotriton vulgaris
GGTATTCAAGGGGGTTGTGTATGGTATAACAGCTGGCTTCACATGCCTTTCAGAGTTTAGCCTAAGACTGCTTTGTCCACGTTACCACTAGGATAACTGGTCTACAAGGTTGAATTACAACCAATCATCATAAGGGTTGCTTGGCATGGTACAAAGTGATCACTAGAATTAGTGAGCATTATATACCAGGCCAACTTCTCACATTGGTGAGCAGCGGATTGGGATCTGAGCTTGCTGTTGTTTTACCATTACAATCTTTGAGATTATCATTTGAAAGATCATACAGGTACCTGCTAGGTACATATAAAACAAGACTAGTATACTTAAGTTCTACTGAACTTAGTTGTTGTAAAGCAAAGGGAGTAGCACACCCTGACTACAACTACTAGATAGGTTTAGTAGGTAAACACCAGTGTAGGTAGATTGCAACACATCCACCCACACTAGAGCAATGTCTGGAGCAGAGGGTTCCATTGGGAACATCCCTGTTGAGAGTGACCCTCCAAGGGCACCATCCAAATTTGCTATTTTTTCCTTTAAGTAATTAAGACAGCTTTGTGTCTTAAGGGGTCTGAGGACAGGTGAGGTTCCGTGACAATTGTAAGTGGTGTTTTCGACTCGCGCGAATATGGTCGAGTCTGGTATCTACGAACCGCAAATGACGAGTTTAGTAAGTGTGCGCAGTTTCGCTGTGCTAACTTAAACCGTTCGTTTGTTACGTGGGTTATTCATCTGTACCCACGGGTTCCATCTTAGATACGGCATCCATTTTGTCTCTTGCCCTCAAGTAGCCAGCGAACGGACGTTGTCCGTTTCGCGACCCTGGGAATCCCAAGACATCCGCGGAAGATACATGTTCTTTGAAAGTGTCTTTATGACGAGGGGGATGATACTGTAAGGCAGATGGCCCCGCTCGAGGCTCATCTTGCCGTGCCGGTCTATTGTCTCAGCCGTGCATCTCATTAGGCACGTCCCTTTGATGCCTGTAGCTCGTGTTTCCTGATACCTCCCCTTTTACACCCTTTTCGATCTCCCCACTGTTTCCATCTTCCTCTGCACCTGTCCTTGTTCCTTCTTCGATCTGTTTTACTGCCGATTGGAATGTACTAATGGTGGGAAGATGGGTTTTTACAGTTGGGAACCGCCGAATGTTTCCGCACTTATGCCCCGGATCTTGGATGTATCAAAGCGACCAAAGTGACCCCTCTCGGGGATAATTATGGGAACTGGGTTGTAAACCTTTGTGTACCATGCAACCTTATGGGAGAAATTTGTATAAAAGGAGCGATCCACAGTAGCAATTTGAAGCAGTCTCCTCGAACCTACATTCGTTGTACTTCCTGTGACTTCTTTGTTCCCTGCAGTAAATAAACCTTGAATCTTTGACGCCGAAGGAAGTGTCCCGTGTCTCTGTCATTCGTACGCCGGAGCAGGTTACCCACGAAGGTTTCAGGTGTTGTCCCCTGGCACCGCTGGGTCTTAAATAACCCAGTCCTTCAGTTAGCGCCCAACGTGGGGCTGCATCAGTGGTACCGGTCCAAGCCCGACGATCGTGAGGAACTTCGTGTGAAATCTCCGAGGGAAGGTGCACTCCGCTTCATCGATCCTGTTGTCGAAACAAGTGGCCCGAAGACTTTTCCCGCGAAGATTCCCGCCTCCTGACGGCTGCGACGGACTGCTGCCCTGACTGTAGACCTGTTTTGGCGCCTGGCGTAGACCTTGGTATAGCGAGACGACTGACGGGCCTTCCTGGTGACGCCATCGATCTTTGAGTTAAGTATTTGTGGGTCGCTCCCAGAGTTCTTGGTTGTGGTTGCTTAGTTGTTGCATGGTTCCATTGCATTTGTGGTTCTTGGTATTTTGTTGTGATATTTGACGACTGCAGCCGCCAAAGACCGAGGGTTGCTGCTCTTTGCAGGGACTTGGTAAATCCCGTAACCCTTGACGTTTGTGAAACTCGGCTAGTGTGCAAGATGCCTGGTCGCAGTACTTTGTTTAGTTGTTTCAGACGTTGTGGTACGGATTCCCGACTGGAGGACTCGTGTCCGATACCTCCGGTTGGAACTCCCACTTATGAGCTCTACAGCAAGCACGGGCTAGGCCCGATTACTTTTAATGATTACTGGATTTGTTATACCAAAAAAGATGGTGCCCTTAGTTGGCCACCTCATGGTAGTTTTGAGACGACGATCTTAGATAATCTTGAGGCTAAATTGTTTGAGAAAAAGTCAAGGCCGGCCATGTTTGATGCCTTTCGGTTGTGGCGTAAAGAAGCCCGACAGAAAGAGATCAGACAGACTAAACGTAATCAGAGAGATGGTGTTGCTACCATTGTAAAGAAAGCAGAGCAGTTTCAGCGTGATAAGGAGGATAAGGAAAAGGAAGTGTTTGATAGGCTACAGCGTATGTCCATAGATAAATGCTATCCTGCTTTGCCAACGGAGTCGGATAAGAAGGAAGAATCAGTTGAGGATCCCCTAATGTCTTATCTTATGAAGTTGCCACCTCCGTATGTACAGGTTACCGCAGCTCCTGTGGTCCCCCCTGTACCTGTTCCTCAACCTGTTCCTCAACCTGCGCCCGTTCTTCCGACTGTTCCCGCTCCTTTGCCTATTGCTATTCCTACTGCTCCTCCGCTTCCACATACTCCTGCTCCCGCTACTGCTCCTGTTTTACTTACTCCTGTTGCTTCTTCTGTTTCTACCCCTTCTCTTGTTAGTCCTTTGTGCTATACTTCTCCGTCTACTCGAAGTCATACTCCTCCGGTTGTGGCTAGTTTTTTCCATTCTCTTGGTCCTGTTTTTGGGTCCGCAGGTTCGGACGGTCCTCAAAGACGTAGTCAAGTCAAGTCAAGTCAAGTCATATAATTTGTATAGCGCACTACATACCCAGAGGGTTTCAAGGCGCTTAGGAAGGGGAGGAGGATTACTTGTCAAATATCCACGTTTTAAGTTGCTTTCTGAATGCTAGGTGGTTCTGGGTAAGGCGAAGGTAAGCGGGGAGTGAGTTCCATGTTTTAGCAGCCAGGTATGAAAAGGATCTGCCTCCCATGGTGGTTCTGTTGATGCGAGGTACAGTGGCGAGGGCTTGGCTGGAAGACCGTAGTCGGCGGGAGGGGGTGTAGAAGGACAGTCGTGAGTTGAGGCAGTCTGGTCCGATGTCGTAGAGTGATTTGTATGCGTGGGTAAGCAGTCGGAAGGTGATCCTCTTATTGACGGGTAGCCAGTGGAGGTCTTTAAGGTGACCAGAGATGTGTTCGTTGCGCGGGATGTCTAATATGATCCTGGCTGAGGCGTTTTGGATTCGTTGGAGTTTCTTCTGGAGTTTTGCGGTAGTACCTGCGTAGAGGGTGTTTCCGTAGTCCAGTCGGCTCGTGACCAGAGCGTGGGTGACTGTTTTCCTTGTATCGGTGGGGATCCAACGAAATGTTTTTCTGAGCATGCGAAGAATGTTGAAGCAGGAAGAGGATACGGCGCTGACTTGTCTGTTCATTGAGAGTGAAGAGTCCAGGATAACGCCTAGGTTACGTGCGTGGTCTGTCGGGATGGGTGCTTTTCCGAGGGCTTCCGGCCACCAGGAGTCGTCCCATGCAGAGGGGGATGTACCTAAGATGAGGACTTCTGTTTTGTCTGAGTTCAGTTTCAGACGGCTTTGTTTCATCCATTCGGCAACTTCTTTCATTCCTTCGTGTAGGTTAGTTTTGGCGGTGCTGGGGTCATTGGTGAGAGAAAGGATCAGTTGAGTGTCGTCCGCGTAAGAGATGATGTTGAGGTTGTGTTGGCGTGCGATGGCCGCGAGGGGGCTCATGTATACGTTGAAGAGGGTGGGACTGAGTGAGGATCCTTGTGGTACGCCGCAGATGACTTCAGAGGCCTCGGACTTGAATGGAGGAAGGCGGACTCTCTGGGTTCTTCCGGTGAGGAACGAGGTGATCCATTCAAGTGCTTTTCCTTGGATTCCGATGTTGTTGAGGCGTTGTAAAAGGGTGCTGTGGCAGACTGTGTCGAAAGCTGCAGAGAGGTCAAGGAGGATGAGGGCGACTGTGTCTCCATTGTCCAGTAGAGTTCGAATGTTGTCTGTTGCTGCGATGAGGGCGGTCTCAGTGCTGTGTTTTGCTCGGAAGCCAGACTGTGAGGAGTCGAGGGATTTGTTGGCTTCGAGGAATGCGGCGAGCTGGTTGTTGACAGCTTTCTCGTAACAGGGAACGTGCTGCGCTATATAATATGGCGATGGGTTGGATGACGCACCCTCTTAGAAATCCTCCACGTGCTGTACTTAATACGTTCTGCCAGTTCAATGTACCGACACAAAGATACGTGTTCGAAGAAATGTGCAAGGTTCTGCGTGATCAGATATCGGCCGATGCACCTGATGATGTGTTGACCGCTTTGTCTGATCTCCAGCTTCAGTTCTCGAACGGACTGATAGTGGATACTAACGTTCGACGTGCTGTTGAGCGGTTGTTATCTTTCCGTCCCACTCCTATACCTCAAGCCTTGTTCGTTGAGGATGTTGAAAATCAGTTAGATGCGTCCGGTCAGTTTCCCATGCGTGAAGTTCCACCAGTGTGGATGCCAGGCGACGCTACTACTGCTCCACCGACCTTGCCGCATTTCCAGAGAGTATGGATACATCTCCCATGGAAATGCTCTGAAGTGTTACAGGTGAAGCAATCTTTGCCTGACCCTCGCAAAAATCCTGCAGGGTATTATAAAGAATTGTCGCAGCTCGTAGACGCTACGATAATGAATCTTGCCGATATCGACATGCTGTTCGGCAATGTCGTACCTCAACCGGTATGGGTTAAGATTCGTCAGGAAAATCACGCAAACGAATTAGGTGGTGATTGGGCTGCCATTGTAGCGGCGGATGGGTTGCAAACTGGTGGTGCTAAACCCGAACAGTTGATTGCTGCTCTCCCTCAGAGAATAATTACGCTAATGAAAACTCTTATGCCAGCTATGAGGGTGAACTGGGACAAATTGTCAGCTTGTAAACAGAAAAAGGACGAGAGTGTCTCTGATTTCTTTACGAGATTTGAGGAGGCGTTCATCGATCATAGTGGTCAGGATATGGGTACTGAGGGTGGTCAGCGGTTGTTCGTGGACAAATTTGTCTCTAACTTATTGCCCGATTTGAGCAATAAATTAAAAAATTCTGAGAGTGCTTGGGCCGTTTCTACCTCGGCTCAAATATTGGCTACGGCACAGAATTATGAGAACAGAGAAAAAGAGGAGAACGATCGCGCTGATAAAAAGACGAAAGAACTTAAAACAAAAGTGTTGTTGCAGCAGGCCTATCCTCCGCGTTCAAATCAGAATGCTTCGCAGCAAAATAGATTGCAGTCGCAATCGAATAGGTTACAACCTCGAAATTACTCCTCTTCCCAAAGATCTTCGTTAGGGTACAATCAGTGTGCCTATTGTAGACAGGAGGGTCATTTAAAATTCAACGGTCCCGTTCTAAACGATCGTAACAGTGGTAACTTATCTAGAGGAGGTCATGGTGGTTCTCAGCAGACATCACGTGGTAGGGGTCGTAGTGTTCAAAATGATCGTTCAGATAATTCATCAAATTCCAATAACTGTTTTGATCAACGCGGATCATCGCAAGGACGATCTGCGCAGTACAATGTGGACGATTATTACGTCGATCAGGATGCTGACGACAGTACTTACTAGGACAGCCATAGACGAGGAGAGGGAGTGGTATCAGTTCCGGTTGATCAGAGAGGGCCTTACGTCGCAGTTGCTACATCGGGCGTCGTTGAGCCTTTTCTGTTGGACACTGGTGCAGCGAAAAGTTCCATAATGCATTCGAAACTCCCTGGCGCACCTTTGTCTGGCTTAACTAATGTTTCCGTTGGATTCTCTGGCGCCCCTGTTAGCAATCCAGTTTCACGCCCTTTGCCCCTTACAATTGGGCCTCGTGAGCTGAAAGCTCCGTTGATTTTAACTACTGGTTGTGGTGAAAATCTTTTGGGCCTGGATTTGCTAAAACGTTTGTATGCGACTTTGTATTGTTCTCCTGCGGGTGTAAAGCTTACGTTAGGAGAGAGGGTTGTCTCTCCTATGTACTTGTCTCTTGATAAGCTTCTACCGGAATTGAGTTCTCTTCCTGCATCTTTGTGGGCAACAGGTCCCAACGACGTGGGCCTGCTTGACATCTCCCCTTATGTTGTTCAGCTGAAATCTAATGTACGGTTGCCACGTATTCCCCAGTATCGAATCTCCCTTGATGGTGAACGAGCACTGTTAGCGATCATTGATGATCTAATCGAGAAAGACGTTATTGAAGAGACGCGGGGAAACGTGTGCAACAGCCCTGTACTGCCTATTTTTAAACGTACTGATCCTTCAAAACCACCTGTTTATCGTTTTGTTATCGATTTACGGGAGGTAAATAAAATTGTGATTCCTCAGTTCCCTGTTGTGCCTGACATCACGGCGCTACTGACTCTGATTCCAGCTTCTGCATCATGGTTCTCGGTGATCGATCTGAAGAATGCTTTCTTTAGCATTCCGATTGCCGAAGAAAGCAGAGACCTTTTCGGTTTCTCTCTTGGTGGTCGCAGCTTCCGGTTTAAACGCGCTCCTCAGGGCTACTGTGAGAGTCCATCGATTTACAGTCAAGCCTTGAAGGGTCAACTGGATGCGTTTTCGTTGCCGGCTGGTGCGGCCTTAATCCAATATGTCGATGACTTATTGGTGGCTGCAGATACTCAGGACATTTGCTAAATTGCTACGGTGTCGTTGCTGCAACATCTCTGTGACTTACATCACAAGGTGTCACCTTCTAAACTCCAATATTGTTGTCAAGAACTAACCTATCTAGGTCACTTATTGTCAAAGGAGGGAAGACGGTTGACCCCAGAGAGAATTGCAGCAATTGCACGAATGACTGTGCCAACAACCCAACGAGATGTGCGTGCCTTTCTAGGTATCACGTCGTATTGCAGGCAATGGATTCCACATTTTTCATTGCTAGCGAAACCATTGGTGGCTCTTACGTGCAAGGATGTTTCAACTCCTTTACCATGGACGGAAGAATGTCAGAAAAGTTTTTCTGAATTACGTGACTCATTGTGTTCGGCTCCTGTGTTAGGTACCCCTGACTACAGCAAGCCGTTTACACTATATGTTCACGAGAGGGAAGGTTGTGCTTTGAGTGTCTTAACGCAACCTTTTGGTGGTAATCAACGTCCATGTGCATATTTTTCCTCGACCTTGGACCCGGTAGCTAGAGCATTGCCGAGTTGCTTGAGAGCAACAGCAGCAGCTGCGGTGTCCATCCGACAATCAGCAGGATTGGTCATGGATAATATGCTTACGGTGATGGTTCCGCATGCGGTCGATACTCTTTTGAATCGCACGAAAACTCAGCACTTGACGAGTGCGAGGTTGTCTGGGTACGAGTTGACGCTGTTGGCAAGTCATATTCAGATAAAACGTTGTAATGTTCTGAATCCGGCGACTTTGTTACCAATTAGCACAGAGTTAGATGAAATAGCAGCCCATGACTGCTATCTGAGGACTGAAGAGGAAACAAAAGGTCGAGTGGACCTTAAAAACATTCCTTTGGAAAATCCAGACGGAACTTTGTATGTGGATGGTTCATGTTTTAAATTGCCGAATAGTGATGTGACTACTGCGTATGCTGTCGTGACTTTGAATACTGTTGTGGAAACTGCGAGATTGAATCAGAACTCTGCCCAGGCTGCAGAGCTGATCGCTCTAACTAGAGCGTGTGTGTTGGCGAAAGGGAAACGTGTGAATGTGTTTACCGACAGCCAATATGCGTTTGGCGTCGCTCATAACTTTGGACGGTTGTGGAGAGAGAGAGGTTTTATGACGTCGCATGGTACGAAGATTCAGCATGGACAACTTGTGAATGATCTTTTGGATGCACTTACGTTGCCTAAGCAGGTAGCGATTATTAAATGTAGTGCACATCGTAAGGTGACGGATGATGTTGGTCGTGGTAATGCATTTGCGGATGAGATTGCTAAGGAGACTGCCGGGAACCTTAGCACTAGGATGTATGTGACGAGTTCGGTTAGGTGGCCTACGGAGACTAGTATGTGTGAGGACACTATCGAGAGTGTGAAAGCGATTCAAGATGAGGCCACCGAGACTGAAAAGACGAAGTGGAAAGAAAGTACGGGAAAGTTGGATGCGAGTGGTTGTTGGATTGATTTGTCGGAACATAAGAGATGGATGTTACCGGATGCGTATGTGCTAGCTGTTGTGACAATGGCACATGGGTTAACACATATTAGTGTGAAGGGTATCTGTAAGCTGCTGTCCCATGTGTGGAAGAATGATGGTATCACGAAATGTGCTGAACGATTGGTTAAGAATTGTATGGTATGTATGTTGTACAATCCTGGTAAGGGGACCCCAACTCCTCCTGGACACTTTGCTCCCCCTTCATGTCCTTTTGAGGTGATCCAATTAGACTTCATCCATATGGAGCGATGCAACAACCTGAAATACGTTTTAGTTGTGGTTTGCGCGTTCTCCCGATGGATCGAAGCCTACCCTCTTAAAGACAATACTGCCCTGTTGACTGCGAAAATCCTACTGAAGGAATATTTTCCTCGGTACGGAATGCCTCGGATTGTATGGTCGGATAACGGAAGTGAGTTTGTGGGGAGTGTGATGAAGAGTGTGTGTAAGGGCCTTGGAATTAATCAAAAATTCCATAGCGCCAATCATCCCCAGTCAGCTGGTTTGGTTTAAGGATATAATGGCACCCTTAAACTGAAGCTAGCGAAGATTCAGGCTACGACTGGTCTTTCGTGGCCTGATGCTTTACCCTTAGCTTTATTGTCAACTAGGGCAACTGTACACTCCCGAGTAGGGCTTAGTCCCTATAAAATAGTGTTCGGTCGTCCTGCGAATGTGTGGGGGGTCCCTAGACCGGGTGTGTTCTCCAGTCTTGAATACCCAATGTTGATTGACTATCTTCATGATCTGACTGCTAAACTGAGGTTAATTCACCAACAGGTTTACGAAGCATTGCCGACGCAGACGGAGGGTCCAGGCCACCAGCTCCAGCCCAGAGACTGGGTGGTAACCAGAAATGTTGCCCACAAGAAGAATTTGGAACCCCGGTTTACTGGACCCTACCAGGTCCTCCTTGCCACGAGAACTGCCGTCCGTTTAGAGGGTCGAAAAAATTGGGTGCATGCCACCCATACGAAGAAAGTTCCTATTCCTTTACCGGCAGACTCGTGGGTGAGGAGGGGCATTGCTTCAGCTGAATCCGAAGGATTGCCGGCGTTTGTACCTTTTAGCGACGCACAACCTGTCGGAGAATCCTCAGTGCAGCAGAAAGACACTGTTGAACATTTGTCATCAAAAGACTCGAGACCAGAACATTCGACTGATCAACAGGACTCTGTTCCTTCATCGGATCCTTTGTTTGATGAACATACACGTCCTGGGAAAACTCGATACTTTTTGCGTTCCAGCACTAAGGACAAATAAAAAGATTCTGTTCTGTCCCTTGACAATTGCATTATCCCGTTTTCCACGATCAGTCTGAACACCCGTATCATTGTAATTATTTTGTATATATTGAGTTTCGTTCCACATGTATTTTTGCTTCCACAGCTGAGAGACATTTTGCATATACATTATAAATAAAGGCCGTAGGGCCGCGCGTGTACTTCCTTCTGGTTAGCAGGTCTTGACGCTAGGTTAAAGACCGTCGGTTCCTGGGAACTCCTAGGGATTGACTACTGCTACACAGAACGAAGTGCGTCAAGAAACGTTGCGGACGGTCATAGGGGATGGCGTTTTCGAAGCTGATGGACTTGGAAGAAGCTCAGGCGCAAAGGTTCAAGCTACAACAACTTACTCGTACCAAATGTTTTATGTTTCAAATGTTTGTATTGCTCTTGATTGTTTCTGCACTATTGGCGGGTGGGGTGTATTACATGATGTCGTACTTCTTACCTTCTGCTATACCAACTCCTACTTCTGACCCTAAACTTACCTCCACTGCATTCCCTCATTCTTTTCATATCCTACCTGAACACGAGCAAGCTAGACGTGCAGAATTTTGAAATAATTCCTTTATTCAGCTCCTTCATCAGCACCAGTTAGTGGTTAATACTACTAATTGTTGGGTGTGTGGACTGATGCCACATACCACGGATAAGGGAATTCCATATCTGGTCTTACCGTATAGTTCCCAGGGTTCAGCTCGAGCATTCCAAACAATGTTTCGAAGCGCACTAGATTCTTACCCCAGTTTAGAGCCACGTTCTCCCTACTTTGGCCTTGGCTCGTATCATAAGCCTTTGTCCATAGCGATAGAAGATTTAGATAGAGATATCTATGAGCCGTCGCTCATCCCAGAGGAAGAGGTACAAGCCTATAGGGGCCTGAGTAAGGTCGAGTATAGTGCGCTCACGAGTGAAAAACAGCTTAAAAGCTCGCCTCCGATATGGGTCGTACCCCACATTGGTAATTTTTGTCTAATGGGTCGTGGCCGAAGATCGAAAGCCCGACTTGGAGAGAGTGCTTGCACCGAGAATTACATTCTGCCGATGGTCTCGTCCCCTGTGTTTCTGGCTGCCAAGGGTACATACTTTGTTTGCCATGATCGTGCGTATGCATGGTTGCCCTCTGACTTTATGGGCTCATGTTTTATCGCAAATCTGTTGCCTCCGACGTTCACTGTAGACGCAGAATATCACAAAACTAGAGTTGTGAGAGGCGTAATTAGCGAAGAGGATACTGCCGGTCAAGAGGCAGGAGACTTTTTCAAGGGTTTCCTCCCGTTTTGGGGGCCTATGGTTAATAGTAGGAACCTGAGACAGTTGACTCGAGTGGTAGAATCGACAGCTAATATTACTGCCAGTGCCCTTGGTAATATCACCACAGAACTTCAGGCGGATAGACTTATGATGTTACAAAACCGTATGGTTTTAGACGTGATCTTAGCAGATCGAGGTGGGGTATGTAAGGTGATCCATTCGAGCTGCTGTATTTTCATTCCAGATAATGCTCCAACCGTCTATCAAGCCATCTCAAAGTTGCATAAGATCTCTGAATCCATACACGTGGATGTAGGGGATTGGACGCTACTTGGGTGGTTTTGGGGCCTGATGTCGACTTGGGGTTGGAAGATTCTGATGATCATCGGAGTCATTGTGGCATTCCTGTTCACGTGTTGCCTTTGTGTGCAGTGTGGTCCTGCCTTATGTGGCCTTTGCGCTACAACGTGTATAAGACAGCCACCTGTTACCAAGGGGACTCGGTTGGATATCGAGTATGATTCCGACTAGTGCTTGCCTACATGAGGGCAAAAGGAGCGTCTGAGGTTCCGTGACAATTGTAAGTGGTATTTTCGACTCGCGCGAATATGGTCGAGTCTGGTATCTACGAACCGCAAATGACGAGTTTAGTAAGTGTGCGCAGTTTCTCTGTGCTAACTTAAACCGTTCGTTTGTTACGTGGGTTATTCATCTGTACCCACAGGTTCCATCTTAGATACGGCATCCATTTTGTCTCTTGCCCTCAAGTAGCCAGCGAACGGACGTTGTCCGTTTCGCGACCCTGGGAATCCCAAGACATCCGCGGAAGACACATGTTCTTTGAAAGTGTCTTTATGACGAGGGGGATGATACTGTAAGGCAGATGGCCCCGCTCGAGGCTCATCTTGCCGTGCCGGTCTATTGTCTCAGCCGTGCATCTCATTAGGCACGTCCCTTTGATGCCTGTAGCTCGTGTTTCCTGATACCTCCCCTTTTACACCCTTTTCGATCTCCCCACTGTTTCCATCTTCCTCTGCACCTGTCCTTGTTCCTTCTTCGATCTGTTTTACTGCCGATTGGAATGTACTAATGGTGGGAAGATGGGTTTTTACAGTTGGGAACCGCCGAATGTTTCCGCACTTATGCCCCGGATCTTGGATGTATCAAAGCGACCAAAGTGACCCCTCTCGGGGATAATTATGGGAACCGGGTTGTAAACCTTTGTGTACCATGCAACCTTATGGGAGAAATTTGTATAAAAGGAGCGATCCACAGTAGCAATTTGAAGCAGTCTCCTCGAACCTACATTCGTTGTACTTCCTGTGACTTCTGTGTTCCCTGCAGTAAATAAACCTTGAATCTTTGACGCCGAAGGAAGTGTCCCGTGTCTCTGTCATTCGTACGCCGGAGCAGGTTACCCACGAAGGTTTCAGGTGTTGTCCCCTGGCACCGCTGGGTCTTAAATAACCCAGTCCTACAGAGGGCCTTCCCCTACCACAGACCACCTTAGAGAGATCTTGGATCAGTCTGAGACTCTAAAGACCTCTAAGGCAGACCCCACAGGGGATGCTGAAGACACCCCTGGCCCTATCATCCTGGTAGATGAGGAAGCCCCAATCACTGGAGCTCCTCAGGTAGATGAGGAGGTAGAGGAAGAGGAAGAAGAGGAGGAGGGGGGGAGCAGTGAGTCAGATGATGACAGAAATAGTCAGGTGCTGGTCAGTAGACTGAACCAGGCTAACTTAAGCCTATTTGGGACTGAATCTGGTAACAACCCATTCAGACCCCCAGGTGGACTTAACCAGAAGCCTAGGAGGAGAAGGACTCACTCAGGTGACTCTAACAACTCCCATGCTTCTAGAGGTTCTCATGGTCACTCCAGAAGGGAGATGACTAGCCCTCAGAGAAGGGAACATGAGGCCAAGATGAGAGAGGCTGAATTGAGGATCCAGAGACAAGAATTAGAGGTTGCCCTGGCCCAAGAGAAACTTGCTAGAGCAAGACAGCCTAGAGAGAGTGGGGTAATAGAACCCACTGGTGGCAGCAATATCCACAAGGATAAAGACAGGTCTTTTGATAACAGAAACCTGAGTAAGATTATGCCCCCCTACAAAGCTGGGGATGACATCCATAAATGTATAACTGCAATGGAGAGAGCCTGCAGAGTACAGCAGATCCCTCAGGAGCAGTGGGCAGCAATCTTGTGGCTCTCCTTTGAAGGTAGAGGCCGAGACAGACTCCTCACAGTTAGTGATGGGGATTCTAGAAACTACCTGGTACTGAAGAGTGCTATGATTGATGGGTTAGGCTTAACCACTGAACAGTACAGGTTAATGTTCAGAGATACCCAGAATACACAGACTCAGGACTGGTCTGAATTTGTTGAGTGTGCCACTAAGGCTCTGGAGGGATGGTTGCTGGGAAGTAAGGTTACTGACTATACAGGATTGTATAATTTAATTATGAGAGAGCAAATCTTAAGTAATTGTCAGCTTCTACATCAGCACCTGGTTGACTCTGATCTGACCTCCCCACAAGAATTGGGTAGGAGGGCAGACAAATGGGTCAGAACCAGGATCAGGCCTAAGAACCAGGGTGGTGACCAAAAGAAAGAGACTACCAAGCCTCAAGAGAAGGGTGGGGATAAAAGTAAGGAAAAGACTTCCCCAGGGCCTCAAAACTCCAAGAATGTGGGTGGGTCCCAAGACACTTCTACAACCCAGAAAAAGCCTTATTGTCATACCTGTAAACAGGTGGGGCATTACAAAACAGATAGCTGTTATCCCAAGAATGGCAATAAAGAGAATATACCTCCAGGAAAGGCTACAACACCTCCTGTCACTGTTAGCAGTGGTCCCCCAGGTGGTGGGAGCACCCCCAAGAATCTGGGTGGGTTTACTTTTGGAGGACAGGTGGACTCTGGCCTATCCAGGTCCCCTAACTCAGATACTCTTGTCTATGAGACTGGCATGGGGTTTGCCAATTTCACTGCTTGCCCAAACACTTTGAGCAAGTATAGACAGGAGCCCCTCATCAATGGTTTGAAAGTTGAGGCCTTCAGAGACACAGGGGCTAGCATCACCATGGTGGCTGAATGTCTAGTCCCCTCAAGGCAACTTTTACCTGATGCCAAATATCAGGTGACAAACATTGATGGCATAGAAACTAATCATCCCATGGCAGTAGTCAATCTTAGCTGGGGAGGTGTCACTGGCCCAAAGAGAGTGGCAGTGTCAGCAAACTTGCCTGTATATTACCTACTGGGTAATGATTTGGAAATCTCAGCCTGGGCTGAGGTTGAACAGCAAACCCATTCTAGAATGGTAAATCTCCATGGAAAGGTTAGTGGGGCTGTGATGGCTACAGCCCCAATCCAAGATGTCCTTCCTGAACAGGTTGGGAGGGCTGAGCAAACCTCAACCCCATCTTTAGCTAACTTCCCTCCTGAAAAGAGTAGCAGGGCTGTGATGGTAACAGCCCATACCCAAACTGAGTCTCCTCCTGAAAAGGTTGGTGGGGCTGTGATGGCCACAGCCCAAACTCAAACTGATACATGGGTAGTGAATCCTGAAATGATGGATCACTCCACCCAAACAGAGAGCATTGAGGAGGAAGAGAAATCTCCCTCCCCCCAGACTTTAGCAAAGGATCAGCCTCTTCAGGGAACTGATCTTACCCCTGATGAAGGAACTGTCCCAGAGGTTGTTAGGCCTGGACTAGAAGAGCCTCTGATGGCAGTGGACCCTTCTCAGGTGGGACCCAGTCTGGAGCAGGTAACCTGCCCCTCTCTACCTTGCCTTACTCAGCCCAGGGTAGCAGAGGACAAGAAGGACAGTTAGATCCAAAGGGCCCCCTGTCAAATAAAGCACCCCCATCAACAGATTAGGGGCACCAAAACTAGTAGCCCTAGTGAGGTGCAAACTTTAAAAACTCCTGAGGGATCCCCTTAAAAGTAGTTAGGGACCTCCCCCAGATGGATATTGTTGGGCACAGCCAAACCTGGGACCCTCAGGGCCCAAACCTGAACTGTCCCTCCAGTAACCCAAACAGAGGGACCCAGCCTCCAGCTTTAGGTAGCCAGAGGTTGACCCTGAGAGCACAGTGCAACTCAGTCAAAGAAAGAAAGGCACACATGGTGGAGAGTGATTGGAGGAAGCTGAGCCCTACAGAGGAAACTCACTTCAGTACTCCATCTCAACACCAGCCTTTGACTTTGCAAAGACACACCACAGTTAGAGATTCCCTATGGTGGAGACCCTCAGATACCCTTAGGGTGAGGGATTGCTTAGTGGACCATGAGACAGGGGGTTACCAAGCCAGAGCTGGTACTTCCTTATATGACCACTTAGGCAATATAGGCTTACCTGGTCAAGGATAGCCTTATCTCCTTTCGTTTGGGGGTGGGGGGTTATGTAGGAAGGTGGATATCTGACTATGGTTACCCCCAAACTTTTTGCCTGGTGTTTAGCTGGTTTTTGACATAGTTGGCCTGGGATCCTGCTATTCAGGGCCCCAGGCTGATTGCTCTCTCCTTAAAATGGACTCCATGTACCTTGGGTGCATGACACAATTGGAATTGGTTCACCTTATAGGCCCTTGTAACAGTGTACCATAGGTACCCGGGGCATAGGTGCATCCAAGGCCTACCAGGGGCTGCAGCATGTATTGTGCCACCCCAGGCCTGGCCTCCATATTTGACACAACTGGCTGATCACCCAGCTGGGGTAAGTTGGTGTAATCACCTCTTGCTCAGATATAGTATCCCTATATCTAACCCTAAACTGGACACATATGTACCTATCAGCCACTCCTATGGAAGGCCCCATCAATCCTGGAGGCAGAGTGCTTGGAAATATGTGAGATGGTGCTCTAGCATGAGCTGAGCCTGTCTGCAGCAGTCGGGAACCCCTCCCTAAGCTGTTCTGGGATATTGCCATACCATATACTCTTAAGTGCATTATAATCCTCGCGGTTATATGCTATCTTTGGTTTGGCTTTATCAAAACATGTCGAGTAAGGTGTCATACGAATTGGAATACTATCCCCTCGACAGTTCTGTCGACGGGGATAGCATTCCACCCTTCTAGAGGGACACGACATGTGTGTAGCCTTAACCCCGGTTAAAGTTAACCAGAGCCTCAGCATCACAAAATGGATGCTGCCACCACAGACACGAGTCTGACCTCCTGCTGCTGGGAGTCCTTCCAGCGAGGGAGGCTTGGACAAAGGGTTTCACCTTAAAACTTACCTGAAGCCGCCGCAACACGCAGGACGCCACAGCTTGCCAGGCGCCACTGCCCATGCCGCCACCGCCGAGAGTCACCTTCCCTGGAGTCAGAAAGCGCCGCCGCTCCGGGACTACGAATCCCGGCAGCCTACGCGGCGGGGCACGCTGTGACACCGCGAGGGCGCCAGGGGAGGCGCACAAAAGCGCACCAGGACCGGCGGAGCTTTGGGAGACACCTTAAAACGTACCTGAAGCCGCCGCAACACGCAGGACGCCACAGCTTGCCAGGCGCCACTGCCCACGCCGCCACCGCCGAGAGTCACCTTCCCTGGAGTCAGAAAGCGCCGCCGCTCCGGGACTACGAATCCCGGCAGCCTACGCGGCGGCGCACGCTGTGACACCGCGAGGGCGCCAGGGGAGGCGCACAAAAGCCCACCAGGACCAGCTTCGCGGGACGCCCGGGGCGAAGCCCGGGCAAAGGGCGGGCCCTCTACGGCCCTCATCGGCACGAGGAGGCAGGGCTGGGCTAGAAACTCTACAGGACTGATATCAAGTAAGCTATATTGTGGTGTTAACCATATATTACGTACCTAAAGTTTTTAACGTTGGCTGTGAATACATTGAAAAGTATGCCTGCGAAAACCAAGGAAGCCCCACAGAAGACCCTTGATAATTTTCTTGTCCAGACTGTCAGGAATATTAATATGCAAAGGAGAGACTCTCTTGGTCTAAGCCAATCCCCAGACCTTCGCTGTTTGTCACCTACAGCTTCCACCATGATTGATGACACCATCTTGCAAGAAACTAGCCAGGAGAATGTAATTAGCGGCCCCATTCTCCTGGATGTAAGCAGTGCACCAGATAATGCAGTCACGGCTATTGAGTCTTTTACCACACAGGCTGAGGGTGGTATTGTTTCTGACACTGACTCTGATCAAGAGACACATGCACAAGCTGCACCCAAGGAGATGACACCAAAAGGGCATGCTACAAGACCTAGACGCTTATGCACAAAGATCCCCCTAAAGCTGAGTGGCCCGCGGACAGGGGCAAGAAAGAAAAGGGTTACTACCCCAAAGACTAAACAAGCAAACGTCATGGAGGATAATCAGTGTCATAATTTTGAGGACGCTCTTTTCGAAAGGATCCCTGACTTTCTTGAGCATAAAATCAATGCCATTGTCAAACCCTTAATATCTAAGTTAGACAAATTGCATGCAGAGGTCAAGAGGCTGGGTGGTTTAAGCACTAAGGTAGTAGATGGGGTGGAAAATATCACCAAGATAGTCACTATCATGCCCAACAACATAGGGGGAGATGTGATTAATGAAGTCTTTCGCGATAATGAAGGGATTCAGTTACCTGTTGATAATCCATTGCCCCAGCCATTAATACCTTTGTCTACCATCTCTGAGGGCCCTCTTCTGGTTTCCATACCAACAGATGTTCCCCCTTCTGTTGGACTACCCCCAGCAAATACCCAATCAACGGTCCCTCACCAATTTCTAGTTGAGGCCACCCCTGTGGTTCTGGTGCTTGCAAACGTACCCCCTCTGGAAGGGGGAATAGTTGAAAGCCCTACCTCCCTTACTAGTAAGGCTCTGCACTGGCTAACCAACAATATGCGGTTAGCCCCTGGGGGGAAACATCATCTAGCAAATGTCATCACGTCTGCGACCAGGGTCCCTTGGCTGGGAAACCGCCTGAAAAAGTTTAAGGGGGACTGCGTGGCAGTGACCCTCTCGAACCAAGACGTTCTCCCAAACATCCTGGCCAATCTATTCCCCCCTCAACGCAGAAAAGGCACTGTTGTTCCTCTTACTCTGAAGTTTTTCTATGGGGAGCAACAAAATGTCACATACCCAAGGACTCCAGCGCTGGGGTGGGACAGACCCTGGGATTCCAACCCCAGACAAGGGCAGGATATAAGGCATAATTCTGTAGCTCAATATCCCTTCCTATCACGGCAAAATTCTTTTGTCGAACCTCTCCAGTTATTTAACCGCTATGCCCCATTGTCCTTCCTGGACCAGAATGATTGACTCGCTCCTATAGAAGACACTAACAATGAGGACTTTTTACCTGTTTCTTTTCCTGCCCCTGTACATTTAGATCTAAAAAATAAAAGCAACAGGGTGTGTAGTATCTTGAGCTGGAACATCGCCGGCATTAACTCAAAAATTGGTAATAAGGACTGGCTGGAAATGGTTAGTTCCCACGACATTTTTGTATTCCAGGAGACCTGGGAGACGTCCGATGGATTTGTTCTAGACGGCTTTTCCCAGTTCTCTGTACCTGCTATTCCTAGCACATCTGGAAGGGCAAAGGGAGGCTTGGCTATTTATATTTCCTTAAACATCCAGGGAAAGCCAAGACGAATTAACTTTAACTCAACAAACATACTAGCAGTTGAATTAACTACTTTTAACTCACAGCCTATCCTACTAGTAAATTTTTATAATTCTCCTGTCAGTCAACTGCTCAACGAGCATCTGGAAACCTTAGAGGATTTTTTGTCTTCCTACAGCGAAAACAGTGCCCACGGCTTTGACGTGATTCTCATGGGAGACTACAATATCCACCCATGCGACAGGGATTGCCGTGAGGAATATGAAGATTTTCCCCCTTATCTCTGTATTCCGCACTTTGAACACTCACCGCGTGGGGAGGCACTGGAATCACTTTTAGCAACTTTTAATCTCTATGAATTCTCTAGCAGTAATAGAGATTTGAGGTTACCGACATTTGTGGGAAACAACACTGGCACAATAGTAGATTATATTTTTTTGTCGTCTAGTATTTTGTCTGAGGTCTCAGCCTATAAGGTAGAAACCTCAGTTTTTAGTGATCATAACCCAGTAATTTTAGAGATTTTATCCCAGGGAGTTCTTGGAAAGAGAGAAGCTGCAGCCTCATGTGCGACTAATTTAGTTCTGGGAGATCAGAACCGTAGGCTGAAGTGGGATCAAGTCACCCCGATCACTTTTATACAGGACACCCTGTCCAAAGTTGAGGGTGAGGTTGCAATCTGCCTAGATAAAAACAACTTGTCTTCTAGTTTGATAGAGGTTTTTAATATCATCTGCAACCAGATTGACCTGGATCTGACTGTAAGGAATAAGGGTCGGACATGTAGAGGTAAAAAATGGTTTAACACAGGTTGTTCAAAGGCCCACTCTATTCTCTTAAAGGCTTTAAAAGCGGAGCCAAGAGATAAAATACAGATAGCGTTGTTAAGGAAAAATTACAACGACGCCATCAAAAAGAGAAAATCAGAGATCAAAATTGAGGCCTGGAACGATTTGCTCTCGCCCGAAATCCAGAGAGATAGCTCAAAATTTTGGGCGATAATAAATCATCCCTTTTTTGTCGATTCAGATAAGCAGAGAGCAGATTGCACCATTCCGGACGACCAATGGGTCACACACTTCAGCAATATCTACAGTTGTCCTGATAACACCTCGGGCTGTGGATTACAATCCACACAAGCAGTCCCTCCCATTTCTCCTTTTAGTATAGAAGAGGTAAAAAAAGCTATCAGCGACACACATTCTAAAAAGGCTCCAGGGCCTGACGGGGTTCCCGCTGACTTTTTTAAGAGCGCCCCTGAATTAAGCGCCAAAATTCTTACCAACATTTTTAATGCCACAAGAGATTTTGTTTTTCCTAGTAGCTGGTCAAAGTCCACCATAATACCTATTTTTAAAAAGGGACAAAGAACAGATCCAGCCTGCTATAGGCCAATCTCCCTAATCGACTCAAGTGTCAAGATTCTGGGAAGAGTTCTCCTAGGCAGATTGACCCTGTTTTTAGAAGAAAAGGGCATTTTATCGAATGCACAATACGGCTTCAGAGCAAAAAGGGGAACCCTGGATCAGTGTCTGAATTTAGAACTGATCATTAGTAAGTATGTGGCAGCCAAGGGGGGCTCCCTGTACATGGCCTTTATGGACCTCTCCTCAGCTTTTGACCTGGTCAACAGGGCTAAGCTGTGGGGGGTCCTTTTGGCCATGGGCTTTGATGCCCCTTTAGTGGGATACTTGGCAGAGTTACATAGAGACCTCAAGACGTCTGTCAGAGTGACCAGAGAAGGGAGATGCACCTGTCACTTTGATTCAGGGAGAGGGGTTAGGCAGGGATGTATCCTTGCACCCCTTCTCTTTACACTCTATATAAATGGTCTTGAGGCAGTTTTGGCTGCGTCCCACATGGACATTCCGCGCGCAGGTGAAATAAAGATTCCTGTTCTCCTGTACGCGGATGACGCTGTCCTTTTAGCTCGCTCTGGACTGGCACTAAGCAAACTACTGTCAGCTTTTGGGGATTTCATGTCCTCACTGGACATGAAAACCAATGTAGAAAAATCCCACGTAATGATAGTAGGAGCCGCAGGCAGGAAAAAAAAGTCTAAAACTCTCTTTTGCTCAGGGAAGGAGGTCAGGAGAGTTCCATCTTTCCCCTACCTGGGTGTGATCTTTGACGAAAAAGGCAAGTGGGGCCCCCAGCTTTTGGCCAAAAGCAACGCAGTAGCAAGAGCGGCTGCTGGGCTGCTTGGCTTTGCTAAAAAGCTGGGTGCTCGCCCCATGGAGAGCATTATAAAGGTCTACAAATCTAAATGTTTATCGGTTGCCCAATACGGCTCTGTCATCTGGGGGCACACTAATCATGAGCATGATAAAATTCAAAAAGTTGAAAATAAATTCCTGAGAACTCTGCTCTCTGTCCCCCAGTCAACTTCTACTTACATAATACATACAGAGCTCGGCTTGGGCTACATTACCGACACCCTGAAGGCAGCCCCAGTTATTGGTTGGTTGAAAGTGTGGCTCAATCAGGAGCTCACTCTAAACCATCATATTTTTAAAGACTGCTTAGCCTTGGATAATGTTCATAACATTCCTTGGTTAAAATATGTCAAGACGCAGCTAACTCTAGTTGGCCGATCTGAACTTTTTTCCTCCCCACATTTGATAAATCTAGAAGACACAAAGACAGTCAAAAATCTTTTGACTGAGCGTTATGTCCTGGAGAGGGAAGCCACAGAGTTGAACAAACATATGGTCAGGAAACATTGTATGATAATAACTGTCCCAGGTATGGAACCATATCTCTGTTCGGTACATAAACCATACCATCGTTTCCTCCTAACAAGATTCCGCCTTGATTTAATTCCTTTTATACTGGGCAATTTTAAAAAGTGGTCTAGACCTGAATATGCCGATCCTTGTGATTGTGACCAATTTTCTATTCAAGACACAACGCACTTTATCCTGTTCTGTGGTCATTACAAAGAGTGCAGAAAAAAATTCCTGTTGCCTATACTGTGCAATATGGGTTTTACTCAAGTTAAACCAGCTATGCTATTTCTGCAACTTTTATCCAGTTTAAAAGTGGGATTTCATGTTGCTAGTTTTTTGGTTGCTGGCGCACGTATAAATAAGCATCGTTTCAACGCCAGGCACTGTGTCCTTGATCAATGATTACCATCTATATTTAAATGATTTTTTTTAGATTATGGTACAATTTTACTCTTGTATAATGTGTTTTTAGGGTTTTTTTAAAAATTTAAAAAAAAATGTATAAAAACTTTGTAAATTCATAAATTTTTGTGTATGTATTACTATGTGTCATGATGAAATGTTACCGTGTATTGCTCGTTCTTCTTTTATGATTTTAATTAATCGAATAAAGAAATTTTGACTGACTGACTGGATGCTGCCACCACAGACACGAGTCTGACCTCCTGCGGCTGGGAGTCCTTCCAGCGAGGGAGGCTTGGACAAAGGGTTTCCTGCCTTGGGAGGTGCGAGCACCACCCCAGACAGGGTTTTGTGTATTGGGTAGGACAGGGCTGAATAGAATCAGACATGCCCGGGGCACACAAGGTGTCCCCGTGCATAAGCCAGTCCAAACCGGTCCTGGGACCTTCCAGACCCAGGCCTGGCGAGGAGCTGGACAAAGGAAAGGGGGTGTAACCGCCCCCCTTCCTGGTTCCTCCCAGAGGAGGGACCTAGTAGGGGATCCACCCCAAAAGATTGGGAATAAGAGTGGGAGCAGTGCCATTGCACAGCAGATCATCCTGAATCAAATTTAAACAAAGAAGAAAACTGGACTTCGACATTCTGCTGCTCAGAAGACTGAAGAGAATCTCCCTTGTGGCCTAGGAATGGCCACCCTGTGAACACAGGCACCAACCAGCAACTCGGCGTCTGCTTTGCCGCCGCCTCCCGCCGGAGCCCGAGCCCAGAGCCCGACAAGAACCAGACTCCCAGACCTCTCAGAGCCCGATCCACATTCCTGCAAAGAAGGAACCCGTGGAGGCACAGAGTGACGTGGGACTGGACATCTTGGAAGACACTCGAAAAGCTGACTGTGCAGCATCTGAGGCATCCTCGACGTTGTGCTTTGGGGACTGAGAACCCCCACCACCGAGCAGCCCTTGCACCGAAGATCAGCCCCCCAGCATCTCCACGATCTGCGTGGGGACTTTTGCATTGTGCCACTC
>NW_028244329.1:25000-52704 GCF_964263255.1 Lissotriton vulgaris
CCCTTGCCTGCCCTCTGCCTCGCTGCCTGCCTCGTTGCCGGTTGCCGGCTGCCTCCGCTGTGGTTGTTTTTGCCTTTGTTTTTACTGTAATTTGTGCCTGTTTAGTAAATTTTCTTCGTGCCTGTGTTTTGGTTGTTTTTGCCTTTGTTTTTACTGTAATTTGTGCCTGTTTAGTAAATTTTCTTCGTGCCTGTGTTTTGGTTGTTTTTGCCTTTGTTTTTACTGTAATTTGTGCCTGTTTAGTAAATTTTCTTCGTGCCTGTGTTTTGGTTTCCTTCCTTGTTGTCCGCCTACCTCGCCGCCCCCGCTCTCCCTTCCCACCACCGCCGCTTTTCCTCGCCCCTTTTTCTATTCTGTACCCTCCCCGCTCCCGCCTCCCAGCTGCTCCTTCCACCCGCGCACTTCGCCTTAAATGGCGACCGTGCGAACGCGCAGCGGTCACGCGCAGCGGGTGCGCCGATTGTGCGCCGAAGGCACGCCAAAGGTAAGCCCGTCTGCGCCCGTCCGCGACCGGATCGCGACCAGCGCCAGGACCCCTGGCCCACGAAGACCCCGACCTACCCGCCTGACGTACTCCGCCGCCTCCCTCATCGCACTCAACACCGGCCGACTCCCAGAATGCCACCAAGCCACACCACGACGCACCCACGGACCTTTCAGCTGCCACGCCTGCAAGTTCACCTGCATCCGGACCTGCCTCGCACCAGCACCCGCCAAGACGAACACCAGCAGCACCCACCTCAAATGCATCCTGCTCAACACCCGCTCCATCCACAGACACGCCATCGAACTCTGGAACCTTCTAGACGCCACAGCCCCTGACGTTGCCTTCCTCACGGAGACCTGGATGAACGCCTCTTCAGCTCCCGACATCACCATCGCTATCTCAGAGGGCTACAAGATCGTCCGGAGGGACCGAAACGCCAACCAGATGGGAGGAGGCATCGCCATCATCCACAGGAACACCATCTGTCTCACGACCAGCACCGACAACACCCTGACCAGCGCCGAACACCTGCATTTCCAGATCCACACCAACCCGAACACCACCCTCAGAGGCACACTGATCTACCGACCCCCTGGACCACGCACACAATTCAGCGAGGACATCGCCGACTTCGTCAGCCCGCATGCCCTCCCCTCCGCTGACTACATCCTCCTGGGAGACCTCAACTTCCATCTGGAGAACAACAACGACCGCAACACCAGCACCCTGCTCGACAACCTCGCCAACCTTGGACTCAAGCAACTGGTGTCCACCCCCACCCACCTCGCCGGACACACACTCGACGCAGTCTTCTCTTCCAGCACAGACATCGACTTCAGCCACGCCACAGAGCTTCAATGGACAGACCACAGCTGCGTCCACTTCACCTTCAAGAGAACGACGACCCACCAACACCAGCAACAGGCCGCCCGCAGAAGCTGGAACAAGATCACAGCAGACCAGCTCGCCACCTCCCTGAGCCAGCACCCTCCTGCCAGCTCAGCGAACCCCAGCCAGGCCGCCGACAACCTAGCGAAGTGGATCAGCAACTGCGCGGACGAACTCGCCCCACTGAGGACCCCGCCTAGCAGACCCGGCAGCAAGAAGGCCTCATGGTTCACCGACGAACTCAAGAGCTCCAAGAAGAACTGCCGAGCCCTCGAGAAAGTCTGGAGAAGGGAACCGACACCGGACAACAGGACCTCCTTCAAACTTGCCACCCGGAAACACCACCAGCTGATCCGCGCCGCCATGAAAACAGCATTCAAGGACCGGTTGGACAACAACGCACACAACTGCAAGGAACTCTTCAACATCGTGAAAGAGCTTTCCAACCCCAGCGCAGGAAACAAAGACATCACCCCATCGCAAGACCTCTGCAACTCCCTCGCTTCATACTTCCACAACAAGATCGCGGACATACACAACAGCTTCAACAACCAACCAACGCACACCATGACCGAACAACCACCCCCCACCACCACCCTACACGCCTGGACCCCGATCAGCACCGAAGATACCATCCGCACGATGAACTCCATCCACTCCGGATCACCGACCGACCCCTGCCCTCACCACGTCTTCAACAAGGCCGACGCTGTCATCGCACCCCACCTACGAGACATCATCAACACATCCTTCGACACCACCATCTTCCCTGAGAGCTGGAAACACGCCGAACTCAGCGCTCTACTCAAGAAACCAACAACGGACCCCACCGACCTCAAGAATTACCGCCCCATCTCGCTCCTCCCGTTTCCAGCCAAAGTCATCGAGAAGACCGTCAACAAGCAGATGGCCGCCTTCCTCGAGACGAACGGATCCCTCGACCCCTCACAGTCCGGCTTCCGAGCCAATCACAGCACCGAGACCGCCCTCATCGCCGCCACCGATGACATCCGAGCCCTGATGGACAATGGAGAAACAGCGGCCCTCATCCTCCTAGACCTCTCCGCGGCATTCGACACGGTCTGCCACCGCACCCTAGTACGGCGCCTCAGCAACATCGGAATCCAGGACAAGGCGCTGGAATGGATCATCTCCTTCCTCGACGGAAGAACACAGAGAGTCCGCCTACCACCATACAAGTCAGAGGCCTCCGAAGTCATCTGCGGCGTCCCTCAAGGATCATCTCTGAGCCCCACCCTCTTCAACGTCTACATGAGCCCCCTCGCGGCCATCGTACGCAAACACAACCTCAGCATAATCTCCTACGCCGACGACACCCAGCTGATCCTCTCCCTGACCAACGACCCCGCCGCCGCCAGAGCCAACCTGCACGAAGGGATGAAAGAGGTAGCCGAGTGGATGACGACCAGCCGCCTGAAACTGAACTCGGACAAGACGGAGGTCATCATCCTGGGCTCCTCCCCCTCCGCCTGGGACGACTCCTGGTGGCCTCCCGCCCTGGGCACCGCACCCAAACCAACAGACCATGCACGCAACCTGGGCTTCATCCTGGACTCCTCCCTCTCCATGACCAGGCAAGTCAACAACGTCTCCTCGGCGTGCTTCAACATCCTACGCATGCTACGGAAGATCTTCTGGTGGAACCCCACCGAGACCAGGAAGACCGTCACCCAGGCCCTCGTCACCAGCCGACTGGACTACGGCAACGCCCTCTACGCCGGTACCACCGCCAAGCTCCAGAAGAGACTCCAGCGGATCCAGAACGCCTCAGCCAGACTCATCCTCGACATCCCACGAACCAGCCACATCTCCGGACATCTGAGAGACCTTCACTGGCTCCCCGTCAACAAAAGAATCACCTTCCGCCTCCTCACCCACGCACACAAAGCCCTACACGACCAAGGCCCGAGCTACCTCAACAGCCGAGTCAACTTCTACGCTCCCAAACGCCACCTCCGATCAGCCAACCACGCCCTCGCCGTCGTCCCCCGCATCCGAAGAGCAACTACAGGAGGAAGGTCCTTCTCCTACCTGGCCGCCAAGACCTGGAACTCCCTCCCGACCGACCTGCGCCTGACCCAAGACCACCTCTCCTTCAGGAAGAAGCTGAAGACCTGGCTGTTTGAGAGGTAGCGGCCTCCCCCCCCCCCCCCCCCCCCCAGCGCCTTGAGACCCTACGGGTATGTAGCGCGCTTTACAAGTGTCACTGATTGATTGATTGATAGACAGACAGACAGACAGACAGACAGACGGGCGGACGGACGGACGGACGGACGGTGAGACAGACAGACAGACAGACAGACAGATAGATAGATAGATAGATAGATAGATAGATAGATAGATAGATAGATAGATAGATAGATAGATAGATAGATAGATAGATAGATAGATAGATAGATAGATAGATAGATAGATAGATAGATAGATAGATAGATAGATAGATAGATAGATAGATAGATAGATAGATAGATAGATAGATCACCTGTAACCCATCTCGCTTACAAATTATACACCAATCAAGCTGGGCCCAAACATGAAATTCTCAAATCATTTTCCTGGCTTTAGTTCTCAGTTACAGTTTAAGTTTCCTAGGGGAAAACATGAGCACATCTTCCTATGTGGGAAGAAAAGGTCTGACATTTCACAAACTGTCACCAGTATCTTTCACATGGATCTACAATTAGGTGATATGTGATTGTAGAGAGCACATTGAAACTGATCTCAAGGCCTTCTCTAGTCTCCCCAGTAAACAAGATGAAACAAGAGCGCAGAGAATGGAGAGTAGAAAGGATGGTAAAAAATGAAGGAACAGAATGGAAGAAGGAGTAGTAGAAAAGGGGCTAAAGCATGAAAAAACAGCTAGCCAGGGTACAAACTGAGAAACAAGAGGCGCAAGAAAAGAATTAGCTAATTGAGGAAAATTAAATTTTGGCCATGATGTGTTCCCTAGCGCGTACCCCACCGACTCCATGTACCAGCTTAAAGTGCATGTAACTTCCCTCCTGTGCCAGCTATGAAGACGCAAATACATTTGCGTCCACCGTCAACTTGTCCTCTTTCAGATGCACCATGAATGGATTATATAGTCCGTTCCTAAGTATGCTATGCCAACGTCTTTTTATAGTACACTTTTCACTTTTTCCTGCTCTAGCCAGAGTAGGCCCTGAATTCCTGCCATCTGAACCTCTTTTGTGGCTCCTGGCTCTGCCCAGGCTACCTCTGTACTCGTGAACTCTGTCCTACATTCAGCGCGGCCCCTCGCGCTCAGCTCAAGCCTGCTTTCTGCCAAGACTGACTATAACCTTCGAGTTATCTGTTCCGCTCCCCGAGAATACATTCCTGCCTACTAGATCCTGTAAACATCCTCTCCAGCTGCAGAGCCAAAAGGGCCGATCTGTCTTAATACAAGTAATTCATAGCCTCCGTTGCCATGCTTCCATGGAAGGCCCCGTGCCCCACGCTTCACATGTAGACACTCAGGCGCTCATATACGCATCCACAGTTAGCATAGAATAGCTTCTACCCTAGAGACCTTTCCGCCCAGATAGTATAGTTCCTAAACATCAGATATCAGATATGATAGAAGTACAAGTTGATCTGACATGCCAGACTTCTGTCTCTTTCCGTCAGTGTAAATGTCAAGACCCCTGCACCCCGTCAATCACACGTCATGCAGCTGCGCGCGCATCCAAGCTTCCGATTTCTGCTGACATTGCAACATTCTGTTAGCACCACCCCTTGGTGCCACCCACTTGCGTCACCTATCAGTGACGTTTCTAGTACACACCTCTAGTTCACGCCTAGTTTACGCCTCTTGATGATGTATTGGTACCACGTGTATACTGTTATCTTGTCTTCTCTCAGCTGTTACGCCTCTTACATTGAACATTATGATGTAATTCAAGTATATAAGCTATGTATTGTCAATAAACGACAGCGCGCTCATCTATCCCTTCTGACACCCCTGTGGTGGTCAGAACATGATATCCTGATTCCTTTATGAGGAATAAAACCCTTAGAAACTCTAACACCACGGACTCTGTTTTCTTTCCTTCTGATTGAGTTATCATTGATTAAGTACTTACCTGCATAGAAATTAAGAGAGTAAATTAATTATTTACGTCATTTTGGCGCCCGAATAGGGACCCCTCCCCCACCTCACGCGCCGGTAGGTGCGTTGCAATCCGTGTCCCCTGCCATCAGTTAGACGGACTACACGTGTACTGGCAGGATTTCCTGCATCCCCCTCTGACCCACGGAGGTGACGAAGACTGCGATCAGTGCCCAGACGAGGCGGTGAGGAGTGCGGAGGATCCCGACCAGAGCCCAGCCGAAAGAAGCAAGGTCCGAGGTGTGAAGAGGCCCACCAGTTTTCCGAAATTTTCCGAAGTTTTCCGAAAGTTCTCCGAAGTTTTCCGAAGTTCCGAGTCGAGTCCAGTCGAGTTTTCCGAGGCCTTCTGTTTTCCGTGCTTCCCGGTGAGTACCATTGCTGGGTCGTATCTAGACGGGTTTGGGTACGCAAGTCCGGTCTGCACTGTTTTTAGGCAGTGTATCTGTACTGTTTAGCAGTATATAAAGTATTCCGAATTTCTGCACTGTTACACCAGTGTATCCGTACCGTTGAGCGGTACATTCAGTGTAGGGGGTAGTTAGCTATGTCTTTAATGTTTTTATGTGATTAATGTTGTGGTATGAATGTGACTGTTTTATTGTGTATTATTGTATTTCTTGTATCAACTAGCCACTCGTATCAAGGAATAAAGATCTAGCGTTCAAGTAATAAGTAAGCAGGATGCCGTTCCTCAGCAAGTTAAAACAGATCGGAACTAGGAAAGGGTTACTAGAGGAAGAAATTCCTATCCCCCCTAGGGACACTCCAGGCAATTTTATGTACCAAAAGCACGGCATAGATGCCATATTATATCTAGATTTATGGGCCGATTACACCAAGCACCTAGACGAAAGACACAGATGGCCTGTTACCGGAACGTGGGATGCCGAGTGCATCATGAGGGTAGAAGAAGCATTATGGAAAAAGAAAGCTAGGCAATCCCAGAAGGACGCCATAGAATTTTGGCGTAAGGAATCACGTAAACGTGCTGACAAAGCACTCCGTAGAGAAGACAGACTTAAAGAATCAGATAAAGAGCGAGAAAACGAATTAGTTACTGAAGGGATCCGAGTAAAAACAGAACAAATAGACCGTGCCCGAAATAATCTTGTAAACGGTATGTATCTCGTAGCAGATGGCACATCCGAAACTGAATCAGAAATACCGAAAAACTTACCGACACCATTAGTTCCAACTAAAGTAATGCATAAGACTACTAAAGACATATTCCTGAATTCATATCTAGAGGATGTAGCACCAGCTTACACCAATCTGCCTGTTCGTGCCCTGCCTACTGACAGGGATGGGGGTGGCACTGCGCCCCCAGATACAGCTCCGCCGGTACCGCGACAGACCTCCCCTGTTCCGCCACCTCCGCCACTTCCCCCCCTCAAAACGGATCTACCGAAACCAGTACTACCTGATCTTACTAAACGACAAATTCAAGTCCAAATCCAGACTCCGCGAAGAGACAATACCCAAGCCCAAGCACAAGCATCGGCCTCAGGAGGTGCGACAACGGGTCTACAGACCCCGCCACCGACACACAGAGTGCATTTAAGGGACACGCAGAATCCTTTCCAGTCTCCCTATTCAGCCCGGCTTGACGCATTTAAAGATAGGATGTCAGTTTGTAGATATGATCCAGTACCCGGAAAAGATGATCTAATGGTATTAGCATCACTCCGATTGAGATCTGCTACCGATAACTTGCTATGCTATGGAGGAATGCAGGAAATTCTCGACAGACTATATAAGTTCGTACGGACAGGGAAAGACCCCGACAGTGTCAAAGCTGCCATGCATAAACAGAAAGTTGACATTCAAAAACAGATATTACGATTCTTCATTAATTGTGTGATAAGAGAACGAGACAGGCCCGGGACAGATCAGAGTGAGTTAGACGCATTGAACAAGTGGGGCCAAAATATAGCAGACGCGAGGCATGATAAAGGGACTTGCATAGCCAGTATGTCCCAGAAAATTAGAAAGGCAGTATTGACAGCACACCAAGAAGAGAATGATAAAACTTCCTCCGAGGAGGAAGATGAAGATGAAGAATCAGAAAAGTCTACAGATATAATAGCGTATGTAGGTAAGGGAAATTACCTTAGGAAAGGCATCCGTCCGGAGAGCAAGAGAGTCCTTTTCTCGGCTTTAACAAATCCGAATTCTTCAGAACATCAGTTCCAGGAAACTGATAAAAGGCTTCGAGATCGAGTAGGGTACCATATACTGAATTCTATGGATGAACAGGAACTAGCCCAGTCAGCCGTGTTGTGGGCCGAAAACGCAGACATATATAATGATGACACGTTAGTGCAGACATTCTTGAATCTTTCCCCGGAAGAGCAGAAAATAGCAGGTGTATACATGATTCAGCACCTCCTCATCAAGTTCAGAAACCATCATTCCGATCCAGGTCCCTTACACGAAACATTAGAAGCACTAATCATGGATAGATGGAGAGGTTTTAGTACCAAATTAATACAAATAATTCTAGAACAACGACGCAAGTATAACACCTTCCTGAGCTCTGAATATGTTCCCGCCCCGCCTCCAGAAAGAAAAATGTACCACATGCAATGCGGTGGCGGCATTGAAAGCCAGAATCCCTTACGAGAAGTACATCCAGTTATGGGTGAGGATCATACCCTGAAACGTGTGTATGTTCACACACCACTGACTAAGTTAGAACTGTTAGAAATGAAGAAATTAGTTCCGTGCCATGATAAAGACCCTGCAGGTTTTCACAGAGAGCTTAAAGACATGTTACTGATGGGAGATTACACGTATGATGATATTATGAAAATGTTAAAAGTACTGTTGCCCACGGGCATTTACGAGAAATTAAAGGAAAAGGATTGGGAAGTGGGAGAGTCAAAGATAGCATGGGCGGAGATAGAAGACGAAGAAAAGAAACGAGTCCCAGGGTTAGGCCTTGGGGATCTGACTAAAGCATTACCAGGTTTAATAGTACAGGTTCTGCCAAGATTATTGACAACTAGAAAGGAAGATTGGGACGCAATCTCGTCCTGCAAACAGAAACAAGATGAAGATACTAGTGACTTTTATTCAAGATTCGAGAAATGTTTCATTATCAATAGTGGCCTAAAAACTAGTAGCGAGTCATATCCACACCTTTTTGTAACAAAATTAGTAGAGAACGCCCTACCACTAGTTAAAAATAGAGTGTACAAGGTTGAAAGTACTTGGCAGGCAAATACGCCATCACAGATGTTACAAATGTTACAATATCACCAGAATAGAATTAGGGAAGAACAGGACCAGGAACAGAAACGTATGAAAGACACGAAAATGAAAATGTTAGTAGCCCAGACAATTCCAGCCGAGGGTCATAGAAAAGGTGGGGCCCAGACAAATCATTCTGCCGCTCCCGTTAAAGGGACATGTAATTATTGCAAGCAGCCAGGTCACTACGTACATGAATGCCCAGTCCTGAAACATAACATCGAGACAGGTAAAACTAAAGAAAGACCGCGTCCGCCTAGACATGAACAGGGTCAACATCAGACCTCACAGAACGAACAGCCAATGCAGAATACCCAGCCTATGCATGATCAGTCCCATACAGTACAGACAGTAGCAGTACCGCAGCCACAGCATGCTCAGACACAGCCCGCTGCCGCAACACGACAAGTATCACAACAAATGTACCAGTATGCCCAGTCGGCATATCCAGATTATCAGCGTTATACATGAAACAGCCTAGGGAGGGAAAGTGATTTGCCTCTTATTGAAATTCCTGTAGATCAAGAAGGTCCTTATGTACATAGTCACGTATTAGGAAAAGACAGAAAGTTTTTAATTGACACAGGGGCAAGTCGCACTACTATAAGTCATAATGAAGTTCCAGGGGCACCCCTCTCAGGCTCACAGAATGTTTCCCTTGGTTTTTCAGGACAGCCTATTGTAAATGAAGTATCAGAACCAGTACCACTAGCTGTGGGTCCATTATCTCGAGTTACAGATTTGTTACTTACGAAATCATGTCCCGAAAATCTGTTAGGAATTAAAACACTGAAGGCTCTAGGAGCTATAATTTGCTGTTCCCCGGAGGGAGTCAGACTCTTTCTACGGGATTTCAAGGGTCATTATGTTCTACGTGACTTTGATGTTAGACTGAAAAATGTACCAGATCACTTATGGGCAAAAGGCCCAGCTGATGTAGGTTGTATGCATATCACACCATACCGTGTTACACTCAAGACAGGAGTTGTTCTACCCAGAATCAGACAATACAAGTTACCACCCGATGCTGTAGTGGCTTTACTGAAAATCATTGAAGAGCTTATTGCCCAAGGAGTGGTCGTAGAGACCGACTCCAATATCTGTAATTCGCCTATCATTCCAATTCTTAAACGTACAGACCGCAATGTACCGCCAGTATACCGGCTGGTGATTGATCTTCGAGAACTGAACAAATGCATTGTACCACAGTATCCTGTGGTCCCCGATATCTCCTCCCTGTTGACTGCTATTGATTCAGAAGCAACGTTCTTTACTGTAATAGATCTCAAGAACGCTTTCTTCAGTGTACCTATTGATCCGGAGAGCCAATATCTCTTCGGATTCAGTTTAAATGGACGAAGTTTCAAATTTTCCCGCGCACCTCAAGGATTTACAGAAAGCCCCAGCATCTATAGTCAAGCACTGAAAAGACAACTAGATTGTATCCAAATGCCAGTTAATACCGCTTTACTACAGTACGTCGATGATCTACTGATCACCGCACGAAGTGAGCCCGAATGTGAACAAGCATCTCTGATAGTTTTGCATTTCCTAGCCGACAAGGGACACAAGGTGTCTCCTTCGAAGCTACAATTCTGTGTTCAGCAAGTTGTGTACTTGGGTCACTTGCTGTCCAAAGTGGGGAGACAGCTCACTCCCGATCGCATTCAGTTAATTGTAAACATGCCACGACCCCAGACGCAAAAGGAAGTGCGGGCCTTCATAGGCCTCACCTCGTACTGCAGACAATGGATTCCCCAATATGCATTTCTAGCTAAACCACTCATCCAGTTAACGACACAGGAGGCAGCGACTTCGACTGTCCTCCCTTGGACTCAGGAACACACACTAGCCTTTGAGGAATTAAAGAAAGTTTTATGCCAAGCACCAGTTTTAGCGACACCATGTTACAGCAAACCGTTTACACTTTTTGTTACAGAACGTGATGGTACAGCATTGTCTGTCCTCACTCAAGATCAAGCAGGTTCACATAAGCCTTGCGCTTATTTTTCAAGCACATTGGATTCAGTAGCACAGGCACTCCCTGCATGCTTAAAGTCAGTAGCAGCAACAGCGTTAGCAATCAGACAAAGCGATTCAATTGTTTTAGGTCATCAGTTAACAGTACAAGTTCCACATTCTGTAGAGGTTCTTTTAAACAGAACCCAGACTCAACACTTGACTATAGCACGACTGACAGGTTACGAATTGACATTATTCCAGCCACACATAGAAATCAGACGCTGCAGTATCTTGAATCCAGCAACATTGTTACCTACAGTTATGACAGATCCAGCTCCACATGATTGTATAGAGATTATTAATGCAGTAACGAAGCCCAGACGAGATTTAACAGATGTTCCATTGACAAATCCAGACCTGACACTTTATGTGGATGGTTCATGCATGAGAACAAGTACAGGAGAGTTAGTGGCCGCATATGCCGTGACCACTGAAACTGAAGTTAAGGAAACACATCGTATTGATACACTGTCTGCTCAAGCGGCAGAGCTCATCGCTCTGACCCGAGCCTGTATTCTAGCGAAGAACAGAAATGTTAACATATACACAGATTCCCGTTATGCGTTCGGAGTCGTACACGACTTTGGTATGCTCTGGCAAGAACGAGGTTTTCTGACCTCTCATGGTACAAAAATACAGCATGGTCCTCTCATTCAAGCACTGCTAGAAGCGATACATCTGCCTTCAGCCATTTCAGTCATGAAGTGTAAAGCACATACTAAAGCCACAGATTCTGTTTCCCAGGGTAATGACCTGGCAGATCAGACTGCAAAACATACAGCACTGACTCACACTCAGACAACTGATACGATAAAGACAACAGATCCGACAAACTGCATGACAGTCAGAGATCCCACACTAGATGTTATTGACATTCAGACACATGCTACTGCAGACGAAATAAAGAAATGGACCGAACTAGGAGGGATCCAGACAGATCAAGGTTGGATGACGGGAAAATCTACATGGTTTCTCCCTGACTCTATGGTTCAAGTCATGATAAATACAGCACATAGTCCTGCCCACCTGGGAGAGAAAGCCATGCTAGACAGTTTGCAAAATCTCTGGTACAATAAACACTTACGAGCAGCCGCAAAACAGAAAGTGCGTACTTGCATGATCTGTTGTCAGTTCAATCCAGGTAAAAGCGTCCCTGTAGAGCAAGGTGGATTTCATCCTCCCGATCACCCTTTTGAAGTCCTCCAGATGGATTATATCCAGATGGACCGTTGTCGAGGATTTAAATATGTTCTCGTAGTTGTCTGTGCTCTGTCCCGCTGGACCGAAGCATACCCAGTCCCAGATTACACTGCTCCGACCACTGCCAAACAGTTGGTTCGTGAATTTTTCCCACGGTACGGCTTGCCTCGTGTCGTGTACTCAGATAACGGTCAGCCATTCTCGTCTGCCCTAATGAAAGAAGTCTCCTTGTTATTAGGATACCAGTGGAAGTTCCATTGTGTCCGACATCCAGAAGCCGCAGGCCTTGTTGAAAGGCATAATCAGACATTAAAGATTCGCCTTGCCAAAATATGTCAGGAAAAAGGGGTCGACTGGATAGTCGCCCTGCCGGTGGCACTATTCTATATGAGAATGGTCGCCCATTCGAGATCAGGGCTATCTCCGTACGAAGTGGTCTTTGGCAGACCACCGAATATGTGGGGGACGCCCATTCCTAAAAAGATAACCGATGTTGATTCTAATATGTTGACAGATTACCTTGCCTCCTTGATGTCTGCACTCCAATCATGTCGTTCACAGGTTGCCGCAGCCTTCCCTGACAACACCGATGTGAAGGAGCATGACGTCCGCCCCGGAGATGTTGTTTTAGTCCGAAACTTCGACAGGAAAAGTCCGTTGGAGCCCCGCTGGAAGTCTCCAAAGACCGTTCTACTTACGACAAGGACTGCAGTCAAGTTGGAAGGAAGAAAGGGGTGGGTCCACCTAAGCCATATCAAAACATTCCCAGGACTGAAACCGGAACAAGACACACCCACCCCCACCAAAGACTGTGATCCCAAAGACTTTTCCGAATCCAAACGAGAAAAAACTCCTCAAGAACAATATCGTATGAAGTTACGATCTAGCAAGTCAGACAGTTTAATTGTTTAAGTCCTCCCCTAGGTGAATCGGTTAAATAGTTTCTGACATGTATCCCCTAGATCGAGTTAGAGAGAGAGAAGAAAAGAAAAGAACATATTGCAAATCACTTCGTAGTCACTGCATAGTGACACTAATAATTATGTTTATTCTAAGTATATTAATAATTGTTGCTAGCATCTTGTTACCTATATACTATCCTATTTTCAAGCGTGAACAATCTGCTTACAATGTCTCTACTGAACACACTTTTAGTGAGTTACCTCCTCATGAGCTTTCCTACAGACTTGCGCTGCGCAACAATACATTCATTAGTATGTTACATCATTCTCATCAAACTAACAATGCTACAAATTGCTGGATATGTGGCCGACTCCCTCCCTACCAGAATTACAAGGGAGCGCTGCCTCTCTTTCCGTATCCGTTCACTCACAATGGCTCCTGCGGAGCATGGTTTAAGATAATTAATTCTTTAGATCCCGACATTGCTGTTTTCGATGGGGGTTGGGTTTGGGGAAACCTGAACTTGGTCCTACTAGACGTCTGTTACCCGGATAAGGAGGGACTGCCCATTAGAATAGGAACTGATCTAGAAAATGAAGTATATGGATTAGGTAATTATACAATTAGCCTTATGATTCTTACTGTCGAATCCGAAGCCGCACCAGTTCTACCTATTATGTCAGTACTGCCAGTCACTGGTGAATTATGTATCAAGAAGAAAGGTTCAGTACACTTAGGTCATAGTAAATGCACTACTGTGGTCGAATTCAGTGATGATGGAAAGTCATCTTTCAAAGCTATCAGTCATTCTTACTTTGTGTGTGGTCATACCGCATACATTCGTCTACCTCCAGATTGGGATGGTACCTGTTACATTGCATTCCTTCTGCCACCCGTTTTTCTAGCTCCTTCTGATTACCATAGAAATAGCAATCTAGTAAAGAATAGACCCAGAAGAGATGCCCCCCTTGTCGACTACACAGAAACGGCATGGGAACAGTACACTGATTTTAATAAAGGATTCTTTTTCTTTTTAGGTCCTGTCCAGAATAGTAAATTAATACGCAGATTAACTAGAACACTTGAAGCCGTAGTAAATGAAACTACCTCCGCCTTAGGTAACTTAACAGAAGAGCAGTCCGCTATGCGGGTTGTTGTCCTTCAGAATCGTCTTGTAATTGACGTCATCTTGGCAGATAGAGGTGGAGCCTGTAAGGTCATCGGGTCAAGCTGCTGTGTTTTCATTCCACAGAATGCACCATCTGTATATCAAGCTATCACCCGTCTTCATAAAATTGCAAATCAGATACATCAGAATCCAGGCACCTGGACTTGGTCCGGTTGGTTCTGGACAACGTTAACAGCTTGGGGATGGAAGATCCTATCCTTCCTAGGCATTGGCCTAGTCCTAGTATTCAGTTGCTGCCTGTGCCTACAGTGTGGGCCAGCGATTTGTGGACTATGTGCCACTTCTTGTATTGAACATTCCAGTTTCCACTCAAAACGTAACCGAAAGAAAGAAGAACAAATGATGTTACAAGAACAGACTGATCGATTCATGAGGATCGATATTTCATGAAGGGTCCGTAGGGAACAAGGAGGGAATGAGGAAAATTAAATTTTGGCCATGATGTGTTCCCTAGCGCGTACCCCACCGACTCCATGTACCAGCTTAAAGTGCATGTAACTTCCCTCCTGTGCCAGCTATGAAGACGCAAATACATTTGCGTCCACCGTCAACTTGTCCTCTTTCAGATGCACCATGAATGGATTATATAGTCCGTTCCTAAGTATGCTATGCCAACGTCTTTTTATAGTACACTTTTCACTTTTTCCTGCTCTAGCCAGAGTAGGCCCTGAATTCCTGCCATCTGAACCTCTTTTGTGGCTCCTGGCTCTGCCCAGGCTACCTCTGTACTCGTGAACTCTGTCCTACATTCAGCGCGGCCCCTCGCGCTCAGCTCAAGCCTGCTTTCTGCCAAGACTGACTATAACCTTCGAGTTATCTGTTCCGCTCCCCGAGAATACATTCCTGCCTACTAGATCCTGTAAACATCCTCTCCAGCTGCAGAGCCAAAAGGGCCGATCTGTCTTAATACAAGTAATTCATAGCCTCCGTTGCCATGCTTCCATGGAAGGCCCCGTGCCCCACGCTTCACATGTAGACACTCAGGCGCTCATATACGCATCCACAGTTAGCATAGAATAGCTTCTACCCTAGAGACCTTTCCGCCCAGATAGTATAGTTCCTAAACATCAGATATCAGATATGATAGAAGTACAAGTTGATCTGACATGCCAGACTTCTGTCTCTTTCCGTCAGTGTAAATGTCAAGACCCCTGCACCCCGTCAATCACACGTCATGCAGCTGCGCGCGCATCCAAGCTTCCGATTTCTGCTGACATTGCAACATTCTGTTAGCACCACCCCTTGGTGCCACCCACTTGCGTCACCTATCAGTGACGTTTCTAGTACACACCTCTAGTTCACGCCTAGTTTACGCCTCTTGATGATGTATTGGTACCACGTGTATACTGTTATCTTGTCTTCTCTCAGCTGTTACGCCTCTTACATTGAACATTATGATGTAAATCAAGTATATAAGCTATGTATTGTCAATAAACGACAGCACGCTCATCTATCCCTTCTGACACCCCTGTGGTGGTCAGAACATGATATCCTGATTCCTTTATGAGGAATAAAACCCTTAGAAACTCTAACACCACGGACTCTGTTTTCTTTCCTTCTGATTGAGTTATCATTGATTAAGTACTTACCTGCATAGAAATTAAGAGAGTAAATTAATTATTTACGTCATAATAGGGGAGAGGTGATAATGGATGAGTAAGAGTTAAGTGATTAAAGACAAAGTGAGATCAGGATGGAAGAATTGAGGAGGCAGAATCATTAAGAAAAGTTGATCTGAAAAGAAAAGAAAATAATGGAAATAAATAGCGTGTGACAGAAAAGGAAAGAACAGAGGTAATAAAAAGAAAGTGACTTCAATTTCCATTGGGCTTATCTATAAATTTGTGGAAGTTGAAGAGATGATTTTGATAACTCCTATATAGGTAAAAACAACATATATTTATCCCTAGGTATGCAATGTTTCACTACATGTGGGCCACTTTTTAAGGGTGCTGTGGTGATTTTTGACCCCAGACAGACCCTGGCCCTTCTCTGATTGATTTACACCTGAGCATTACTGTAAGAAAGTAGTTCATGAACTGGGGTGGAAATGAGTCCATGACATGGTATAACACCACAAACTTAGGTTAAAGTACAGTTTTAAAAATGTAACCCTACACTCAACTCCCTGGTTAAGGTGCACAACACACAGGCTTAATGTATGGAAATGTGTAAAGTACTCAGCTTTAACAAAACTGTTAAAACGTCAAAACAACCAAAAATTAAAATACCAACACCAAATAAAAAAACATAGTAACATTTAATGAGTAAAATGTCACCAAAATGGCAAAAATCCAAACGGGGAACAAGCCAGATCCTTTTTAAAAAAATATTTAGGATACAAAAGCATTGAGAAAAGTAAAGTGCCATCGGTAGTCAGTGTCAACAGTTTACCAGGACCTAGGAGCAATTTCAGGTAAACTGCAAATTAGTGAGAGTTGGATACACAGAGTGGGTTTGTTCCTGTCAAATCTTTTACCTTCTGACATGGTGTCTGAAATAGAAATCAATGTCCTCCATCGGGCCAGGGTTGCAAGCTATATCTGCCTTTGTCCTTCAAACAAGACAGGTTCTGGATGAGCTCCTGCTGAAGCCATTTCTTTTTTGCATTAAAACTCAGAGTGGGAGAAACTCAAATTTTGTGGCAGCCTAATTCATTGTACCAGGGGATTCATTTTATGCCATCGAATGGTCAATGGCTATGCCTTCGTACTTAAGGCCTGATTTAGTTCTTGGCAGACTGGCTACTCCTCCACAATTGTGATGGATATCCAGTCCACTAAAATATAAATCCCATTATATCCCATGGGATTTATATTTAAGTGGATGGGATAACCGTCACCATTGTGAGAGAGTCACCCATCCTCCAATACCTAAATCAGACTCTTACGTCTTTTTATAGAGCTCAAAAACCTCCAGCGGGGGAAGCCTAAATCTGTATGTGACACATTCTCTTTAAATTCTGGCACCTTTGCCACAAGGTCTTGCTGATTGTCCAGAAATCTTTCAATCCAAAAACCTTTAAGCTTCACCTTTTCCGAATTTCTGGAACAGCTACTCTTGGTCATCTTTTAGACCCCCAGGACCTCAGACACAACACATAGGGGCCAGAAGTCATTACAGAGGAAGCTCCAAGCAGGGTAGAGTTCAGGTACAGTTTAACTGTTCAGCTGAAGACTTCAAGAAAAAGGCTTCTTGCAGTTTGTTGTGTTCCTGAAGGCTCACAGGTAGTCATCCAACAGACTCTTGGAGGTTACTTCTTAGTCTTGGATATAAATGGGAACGTGTCCAGCACATCAGGTCTATACACAGCTCTCAATCATCAAGTCCAGTCCCCTTCTGTTCTTCCACAAGTCCAAAGAGTTTTCTGATCCAGAATGCTTTGGTTGAGGTGACAGTTTTGCAGAGTTCATTAGCCATGCGGCTGGAGATTAATTTGTGGACACTCCCTATCCAATGAGAAAAAGTTCTCATGGGCAGCCATGGCCACTACTCAATTGTACCGCAATACTTACCCAGGTCGGGTCGTTTTTTGTTTGGCTACCCCTTTCATACTCAACCCTCTTAGAGTAAGTGTAGACTTGCAAGGGTTTTTCTGTTGTAACAAGTGTGTCCTACCATGTCAGAGAGGGAAGCACTTTCCTATCCAGAGGAATACATCAATAGCCTTATACAAGGAGACTCCGGGTAGACATTTCTAACATCAAAAACTCCCAATATTGTTTTTTACCTCAATGAGAAAATCAACAAACTAGAACGTTTAGAAAAGAAACTCATTCGCACACGCCTCCATGGACACCTTTTGACCAAAAACCTCCAAGCAAATATTATACCCGCGGGCCTGCAGGTCTGCAATGAACCTGCAATCTTTGTAGACTATCCAAAATTTAAAGAAGGTTTCAGTTTTGTAGCCAATAATTGCTCACACCACTGGATGGTGCTCGGGGTGGAAACAGCTCTCGAACAAGTTAAAAATTGATGAAAGAAATCAGTTAATTAAAACAAGTGATAAACAGCGACTCCGCACTGACCAACGTGAAGGAAGCACTTGAGAGACCCCAGAAGACTATCAAGGAATTCGACATAAATACACAAGCAAAGCAACTGGACAAACTTAGATAGATAGATAGATAGGAGGGCGATAGATAGATATATAGATATATAGATAGTGAGGGCGATGGATAGAGTGAGGGCGATAGATAGAGTGAGGGCAATGTGTCGTAAATTGACAGCGAGCAGGTTAGCATTCGCTGGAGATTTCCGACGTTATCTTGCCCATTTCTTGGAAGCCATTTTGTATTTCTGTCAGCCATTTTGTATGCCATGTGCTACCTCGTGTTCACCATGTGTTCTGTCCTACCTCTTTGTTAACTACTTGTGTAATCTGCCTAGAAACAAGTTATATTTTGCTTTTGCCAATTACACGCATGCTCAGTCGAGCCACATCTGTTTCTGATCTATCACTGTCAGGAATGTATTTACCCCAACTGGACAAACTTTGGCTCTTCCCACTAGTTGAATGTGTGCTCTCAAAATTTCCTTATATTTACATAAAACTCATTTGAACATGGGTACCGCCTTATTTTGAGCCCCTGTGCGGGTATAAAAGGATCACGTGCCTTCCATTCAGTGTGCTACTTCCTGCATTACCTAAGGGTGCTGTGTGACTGTAGTACCACCCCATGGGGGCTTAATAAATGTGTCTTTTCTATTTCAGTGTCTGTGCCAACTTCATTTCTTTGATTTTAGGGCTCTAAAGCGGCACAATTAGGCCTTGCTGAGACTCGATACAACAAATTGGCGCATCCAATGTGGGGCTCATCGGCGACTTGGATGCTCGAAGGACTGGTCGAAACAAAGGATTGGAAACTCGCTTTGGACGTGATCACTGCCGGAGGAGACCCGAGTCTTGGCATCTATGGCGTTTTTCCTTTCTTTCTGATCTGACCATCCAGGTGGTGCCGGTCCTCGACTGAGATCTCTTCTGTTGATTTGCCGTGCAGAGACCGTTTGGTCGATTTGAAGAATCTGGACACTAACAGGATTGGTAGGTAAAGCCTTGGATTGGTAAGGTAGTTTAGCAACACTTACTGCTCTTTGTATGCGTTAGCTAACATTTGATTTGAAAACTATATATAAATTGCAATTTATGGCAGGTAATGAGGAGATTTTTCTCTGTCTTATATTTGTTTTGAACGGCGCAACGTACGTAGATACTTTAAGCGCTACTTTGATTATAATATTGCATATTTTGCATTATTTTTGGCATGCCTGTTTTCAGCGCACTTCGAAGGATGTTGCTTTTGTAACGTTACTTGTTTGAAACTCGACGAAGCTCAACCAGCTCCCCCAGAGGGGACGCCTAATAGGGATATGTATGTAAAGTATGGTCTTTCTTCAATAATGTACAGTTTGTTATGGAATAAATACACTAAAAAGGATCCTGAGTTGTGTTGGCCTATGCATGGGTCATTTGATTTACAAAAGATTCAGTATGTGGAGCAATGTATGTTTCAGCGAAAGTCTAGACAAGATATGTTTGATTGTGTACAAATGTGGGAGAAAGAGGTGCGTGAGCGAATGAAGCTTGAGCAAGCCTTAATTGAAAAAGAACAGCGTAAAACCATTCATGCGATAGCCTTAGAGTTAAAAGACAATGAAATGAAAGAATTAAAAGAAAGAGAGGAAAGGGAGCGCAATGTACATGTAACTGGCCAGTACGCTGTTAAGCAACCCCTTTATCCTATCCTTAAAAAACAACAAGACGATTTCTTGTTATTAGATTGTTCTCCACCCCGTATATTTGTCCTTCTGCTCCTGATAAGCCCGATGATAAATCTTCTGAAGATCAAGATAAAGCGTGAGGCACTCGTTCTATGATTTCTGTTGCGCGCTCTGCTGACCTTAGATCTTAGATCTACTGCTTGTAAAGCTGCTCTTAATACATCCTCTGCCCCTGACCTCTTAGAGGATATGAAAAACTGGCCGGAGAGGGAGCAAGTATATTTTACGGAAGTATTTGCTGGAGAAGTTATCGAACGGTTTAGGAAAATTACAGGAGAACTTGAGCCTATCGATGTGACACAGGATTATAAGAACATGCGTGATGGTCTTTTCCTCTTTTCCCAGGTAGCTGACTCAATTAGGCGTTTAATTAAAATATGTGCTGAGGCAGCTCAATTGCGACCGGACGCAGCTGCGCATACATCTCAGACCGGCACGGCTCAAGATTCTATCTTCAGATCAGATAAGACTATGATAGTTAATGCGAACCTATGCGGGAAAACGAGCCTTGTATAATCCTCCTAAAGGCGAGGGAACAGACGAGGATAAAACTTCTGATGATGCTAAGGGTTATTTTATTTATAATTGGGTTTATAATCCTTGGAATAGAGCGGATGTTATGGCTCTTAAGACTGCATTGCCTGCTCCGCGTAAAAATCCAGCAGCCTTTTATGAGGAAGTTGAGGGTGCTATTAGTTCTTGTACTATGACACTGCCTGAATTGGCAGATTCGGAAAGGGAACCTGCACAGAAACCATGTCGGCTAATTCTAGATCTTCCAGCAGCTATATTAGTTCATTTAAAATGATTATTCCCTCTAAAAAGATAGATTGGACTATATTAGCATCGTGTAAACAAAAGGCAGATGAGTCAGTATCAGATTTCTTTAAGCGTTTTGAGGAAGCATTTTATGATTTAGTGGCCAGTCATTAACGGATGATACAGGCAGACATTTGTTCATTGATAAATATATCGCCAACTTGTGGCCAGAAATAGCCAGTCGCTTAAAAGCTAGTGAGAGTTTGTGGACTACCTCCACTCCGGTTTCTCTTTTAACCAATGCTCAGTATTACGAACACCAGGAGCTAGAAGCAAAGGGTAATGAGGATAAAAAGACTAAAGATTTGAAGACAAAGGTTATGATGGCTCAAGCTTATGGTCCACCTTTTAGAGGCAATGAAAGAGGTAGACGTGGATCCTATGGTTCGTCTTTCACTCGTTGTAATTTGTCAGTTGTTCAGTGTGTGTATTGTAAAGAGTTCAGACACTGGCTTTCGGATTGTCCGGTATTACGCGCCCAGCAAAATCAACGCGGACGAGGACACATGAGAAATCGCTCGGGATGTTCAGGGCCTAGAGGGAGCACAAATGATCGTGCTAGGTTTGACTCAAATGAACAAAGGCAGAATGGGTTTAACACCTTTGATAGGCGAAACCAATATCAAATATATGATTGCGCACCATCTGATTTTCATGATTCTGCTTATGCATAGGATTGCCTAGGATGGGGTAAGGAATCGGTTGAAGTTCCAGTAGATCAGACGGGTCCCTATATTACAGCACATGTTTGGGTTCTACTGATCGGTTTCTGCTTGATACAGGAGCTACTCGTAGCGCCTTGCCTAAACAATTGGTTCCAAGGGCTCGCCTGTCTGGCTCAACTATTACTTTGATAGGGTTCGATGAAACGCCCTCCCTTAGCCCATTGTCACAACCACTTGCATTCCATGTTGATAATTTTACTGCTCAATGCCTGTTTTTGCTTTCACCGAACACACCAGACAATATTGTGGGTCTTGACATGCTCAAGTATTTCAGAGCTACAATATGCTGTGCTCCTGAAGGAGTGCGTGTTATTCTGAATGAGAATTACCCTGTGCCCTAAAGATCTTGTCTTCTTAAAGAAGATACTGCATTAGCTTTCCATTCCTGGGTGTTTTGTGGGCTACTTCGGACACTGATGTAGTACAGATGATTATTCCACCAGTGCACATTAGTGTCAAGGAGGGTGCTTTATTACCATGTTTGCCTCAGTATAGGATTTCACAAGAGGGTGAAGAAGCACTCACACATATTGTATGTGATTTGATTGAAGTTGGAGTTGTGGGGGAAGTCCCTTTTAATGTTTGTAATAGTCCGATTCTTCCCATTTTGAGAAAAGATACTGATACTAGGATTTATAGGTTTATTATCGATTTACAGGAAGTAAATAAGATTGTGGTACCACAATATCCTGTGGTTTCTAATATTACAACATTACTTACTTTTGTCCCCCCCACAGCGACCACATTCTCTGTGATAGATTTGAAGAACGCTTTCTTTTCGATCCCTATTCATCCTGATAGGCGATATTTGTTTGGCTTCACTTTGAATAATCGATCGTATAGATTTTGCAGAATTCCTCAAGGCTATACAGAGAGTCCAAGTATTTACAGTCAAACACTGAAAAGGCAACTTGATTCTTTTGATTGACCGAAAAGAGTGGCTCTCATACAATATCTCAATGACATCCTGTTGGCAGCCGATACGCCTGAACATTGTGAAGAAAGTACTTTGTCTTTGCTTTCTTTTCTTGCTACGCACCATCACAAACTGTCACAACACCTTCTGTCTAAGGAGGGTCGTGCATTAACACCAGATCGTATTCAAACAATTTTAGACACACCAGTACCTTCCACTCAGAAAGATGTTCGTGCCTTTATTGGTTTGACTTCATTTTGTTGGCAGTGGATATTAGGATTCTCACACATTGTTGAACCCTTGCTAGCACTTTTGACTAAAGACACTCCCATGCCCCTCCCCTGGACAGATGAATATGAAAATGCTTTTCAGCAGTTACGTCAAGCTCTTTGTTCTGCACCAGTGTTAGGTACTCCAGATTACACTTAGGCCTTTACACTCTATGTGCATGAGAAAGATGGATGTGCATTGTCAGTTTTAGTACAGACACACGGCAATAAGCAGTGTCCCTGTGCATACTTTTCAGCGGTCCTTGATCCTGTTGCTCGAGGATTGCCTGGGTGTTTTCGTGCAGTGGCTGCAGCAGCTGTATCTATACGTCAGAGTGAAGGTATAGTTTTGTCACATAAACTTAGTATTAGTACCCCATGCAGTAGATGCTCTCCTGAATCAGACTAAGACACAGCACTTAACTAGTGCTTGTTTGACAGGATATGAACTGACATTACTGGCGCCCCATATTACTTTTAAGAGGTGTGCCACGTTAAATCCAGCCACTATGTTACCATACCCTGCGGCTCAGTCCCAATCAAAGGAGCCTCATGATTGTATTTTCCTTACTGAGGAAAAGACAAAGGGTCACATTGACTTGCAAGACACGCCCCTTCCAGATGTCGATGAGGAACTTTGGGTTGATGGGTCCTGTTTGAAGTTACCAGATGGCACGACCTCAGCCGCATATGCCATTACAAAACTTGAGACAGTAGTGGAGACAGATTGAATACCAGAGAAGTTGGCTCAGGCAGCTGAACTAATAGCACTGACACAAGCATGTGAGCTTAGTACTGATTTATGTGTGAACATTTACACGGATAACCGATATGCTTTCGGAGTGGCCCATGATTTTGGCCTACTCTGGAAAGAGAGAGGTTTTCTAACATCACACGGAATGCAGATCATGCATGGAGAATTGGTGCAGAATCTTTTAACTGTGCTAACATACCCAGAGAAGATAGCGATTGTGAAGTGTAGCGCACCCCGGAAAGTGACTGATAAAATAGGACAGGCTAATGCTTTTGCTGATCGTGTAGCTCCTGAGACTGCGATGCAGCGAAGCACCACTTCTATGTACGTGTTAAAATCTCAAGCTGAGCAATGGCATGATGCTAGAGAGGAAGTACTAGATGTACAGAGATCTGCCTCGAAAGCAGAACTTGAGCAATGGTCCAAAGAAAGAGTGTTGGACAATGAGGGCTGCTGGCGTACTAAAGACATGGATAAGTGGAAATTACCTGCAGCCTATTTACAACCTGTGGTTCAAATGGTACATGGGCTGGCACATGTTGGAGCTCTAGCAATAACAAAATTGCTTACACGAGTTTGGGAGCATCCTGAGATTGCCAGCACTGCTAGGAGAGTAGTACAGTCCTGCTTGATCTGTTTACAATATAATCCTGGTAAAGGGACACAAACTCCTGAAGGAGGGTTTGCTACACTGAGTGCACCTTTTGAGGTTTTGCAGATGGATTACATCCAACTTGAGCGCTGCAACAATCTGAAGTATGCCTTAGTGGTGGTTTGCGCCTTTAGTAAATGGATAGAGGCATACCCTACGAAAGATAATACAGCGCTAACTACAGCCAAGGTGCTGTTGAAGGAGTATTTCTCAAGATTCAGTGTTTGTAAACTTTTGTGGAGTGACAACGGACCCCATTTTATTGGGCAAGTTGTTGGGTATGTCCTGAAAGGGTTAGGGATCAAACAGAAATTCCATGCAGTTTTTCATCCACAATCAACTGGATTGGTGAAAAGGTACAATGCTACTTTAAAGCCTAAATTTTCAAAAATTGTGGCTTCCACGTCTTTGAAGTGGCTGGATGCCTTACCTCTGGCATTGTTATCCATTAGATCGGTGCCACATTCATGATCTGGGATTACACCTTATGAAGTGGTGTTTGGAAGGCCAATGAATATTTGGGGAGCTCCTAAGCCACATCTATACATGATGTACCTTGTGTTTTGATGAATGACTATTTGGCACAATTAACAGACAGTTTACTTTCTATTCATCAACAGGTCCGAGAAGCTCTTTCTGACAGATCTACAGGTGAGGCTCACGATCTTCGGCCTGGGGACCAGGTTATGGTCCGAGTCTTTGAGAGGCCGAACAGCTTGGAGCCGAGGTGGCGCGGACCAGAACAAGGGCTTCTGGCTACGAAGACCGGCGTTCAGGTGACAAACCGGAAAAGGTAGATACATGGTACCCATTGTCGACGAGTGTCACCTGCTTTGGTGGAACCTGCTGTGCTGATCGATCAACGAGTGCTTCTGGATAAGGAAAAGAGCCCAGCCATCACACCTGATGAATCTGAGGAGGTCTTTTCGGCCCACACAATTCCTGGAACATCACGATATCAACTGAGACCAAGAAAAGAATCTGTTTTGTCAAAGAAGACTGGTTGAGCTACTACCCTTGATAGTAAACGGAATGCCGATATGGCAAGGGGGAGATCAGCCCTGCTTAGTGTAGTGACACCCGCCTTGACCTCCGGTGAAGAAATCAATGGCTGCCCACGGGATTGGAGCTCCAACGATCATTAAAATAGTTTTTCTTTTTAGAAAAGTTTCCTTATTACTGTTACTGAAATGAGTAACAGAAGATTCATTTGTGCTGTAGGGTTTGTTGTTGCTATGGTGGTTATAGCAATAGCAGCTTTGTTTGTGGAGAAGGTGGCCCTTGTTCGACAAATTCTGCTTGCCACTACTCCAGCTCCAATTTAACATTTTCATTTTTCCTTTCCCTATCATGAACAAAAACATCGACAATCCTATTTGAATAACACTTTTACTCAGATGTTACATCATACGCACAATGCTACGAACACTACCAACTGTTGGGTGTGTGGGATGATGCCTGCCCATCAGAAAAAGGGAGGAACACCTATTATTCCACTTCTCTTTTCTCACAATGGTTCTTTTCAAGCTTGGTATGCACTTTTGTTTGCATCTAGAAAACCTTCGGTAGGCGGGTTTAACTTTCATCTTAATAAAGTTTGCTATCAAGATAAGGATAGATATCCTCAAGTCAAAGGAACTAAATGGGAACGGGAAGAGTACCAACCAGACAATGCTTTGTCACCATATGTCTTCTCCAGAACAAGGACAAATAAAATTGATGAAGTCTTTGTGATTTCTGTTACCAGAGCAAAAGCAGACTTATGTATTAGTAGTGTGGGGACATTTCTAGTAGGAAGTAGTGAATGCACTATCGTATTGACAATTGAAGGTGCAAACAACAGTACATTTACGGCTTCTCACAATACTTATTTCATTTGTGGGAATAAAGTTTATTATCAGCTTCCAATGGGTTGGTCAGGAGTGTGCTACATATCTTTTCTATTACCCCCTGTATTTTTGGCGCCTGCATTATATCACAAGAATATTGAATTGTATAATGATATTTCTATATATAGAGTTAAGAGAACAATTAGTATAGATGAAGTGGACCAGACTGACACTACATTACATCAATATGTTGATATTAATCTAGGTTTATTTTTCTTTGTGGGTGCTGCTTTAAAAAGTCGAAAGATAAGGCGATTAACTCGAGTTGTAGAAGCTGTTGCAAATCAGACAGTAATGGCATTAGGAAATATTACAGCGGAGCTCCAAATTGCAAGAATTGTTGCTCTTCAGAATCTAATGGTTTTAGATGTAATGTTAGCTGATCGAGGTGGTGCATGTCGTATTATCGGAAGTAGTTGTTGTGTTTTTATCCCTGATAAATCGTCCTCAGTATATGATGCGATTTCTAAACTGCATAAAATTGCTGTAGAAATCCATCCACAAAATGGTATATGGACATTCTCGAGCTGGATATGGTAATTATTTACCTCTTGGGATTGGAAGTTATTGACTGCTCTATGCGTTGTAATTGCAATATTATTTACGTGTTGTGTATGCCTACAATGTGGTCCTATGATTTGCTCCATTTATATTTCTGCTTGTACCCCTATTAAAAGAAATGCCTCTGAAATGAAAGCCCAACAGAAGGAAATTGCTGAAATGATGCTAATAGATGTGTATGATGCATATTTAGATTATCCCTAATGAACAGCTGTCTTCAGCTAAATGCTAAAAGGGTCGTCTGTCGTAAATTGATAGCGAGCAGGTTAGCATTCGCTGAAGCCAGTGAGTTTTCCCATGTTATCTTGCCCATTTCTTGGAAGCCATTTTGTATTTCTGCCAGCCATTTTGTATGTCATGTGCTACCTCGTGTTCGCCATGTGTTCTGTCCTACCTCTTTGTTAACTACTTGTGTAATCTGCCTAGAAACAAGTTATATTTAGCTTTTGACAATTACACGCATGGTCAGTCGACCAACATCTGTTTCTGATCTATCACTGTCAGGAATGTGTTTACCCTAACTGGACCAACGTTGGCTCCTCCCACTAGTTGAATGTCTGCTCTCAAAATGTCCTTATATGTACATAACACTCATTTGAACATGTGTATCGCCTTCTTGTGAGCCCCTGTGCGGGTATAAAAGGCCCATGTGCCTTCCAATCAGTGTGCTACTTCATGCATTACCTAAGGGTGCTGTGTGACTGTAGTACCACCCCATGGGGTCTTAATAAATGTGTCTTTTCTATTTCAGTTTCCGTGCCAACTTCATTAATATGGTTTTAGGGCTCTAAAGTGGCACAATTAGGCCTTGCGGAGACTCAATACCACAAATGGATAGATAAAGTGAGGGCGATAGATAGAGTGAGGACGATAGATAGATAGAGTGAGGGCGATAGATTGAGTAAGGGCGATAGATAGATAAAGTGAGGGCGATAGATAGATAGAGTGAGGGTGATAGATAGATAGATAGAGTGAGGGCGATAGATAGAAAGATAGATAGATAGATAGATAGATAGATAGATAGATAGATAGATAGATAGATAGATAGATAGATAGATAGATAGATAGATAGTAGATAGATAGATAGATAGATAGATAGATGATAGATAGATAGATAGATAGATAGATAGATAGATAGAGAGATAGATAGAGAGATAGATATAGATAGATAGATAGATAGATAGATAGATAGATAGATAGATAGATAGATAGATAGATAGATAGATAGATAGATAGATAGATAGATAGAGAGATAGATAGAG